>NC_143410.1:3882672-4184913 GCF_059467195.1 Physcomitrium patens
CAAAAACTATTTTCCTTATATCTCAAAAACCCGAACTCCAAATCTCATATAACTTATGCACAAAGTTTATTAACATGAAATTACACATTCCTTGAAATTTTGAGCCAAAACCTCACAAAATTGCTCAAGATATAGCTCAAGAGACAAACACTAATAAATCGGTTTACTTACTACCCTTAGATTGCATGTGATGACTTCAAAATCCAATAACTCCTTTATTCCAACTTGGAATCCAGTAAACAGTATGTGAAAAGTATAGCCGCAAAAGTGCTCTCTCCAGTCGCGGTCGCCGATCCTCAATTGCCGTCTGTACGCATGCGTTATGCCCAAAAGAGTGACAGTAGGTCCAAAACTAACACCTTAACTTTGAGCGCCTATAACTTCTTCATAAAAACCCCAAATGACACAAAACTTGCACCAAAACCTTAACCAAAAACCTAAACCTTTTGACCCTAGCCTTCAAAGTTCGAATGGCCTCGAGAAACTAATCCTAATCCCTAATATGGCCTCGGGCAGCCTCCTCAAAGCCCATTGGTCATGATTTTTGACCAATAGGAATGGAGATTTTCATCATTCATCTCCATTCATCTATATTGGTGCCCTAATTACTCCCTTTGCTACCAAAATCCTTCTTCAATCCTTTTTCTTATAAGCTTTACATAATGTATGCTCTAAACACCAAATAAAAGAACCAAAATAAGTTTTTTAAATGTCACCAATGTCTAACAAAGGTGACTCTAAATATTTAGAAGTTGCTATCAACCAAAACCAATCTTAAAAGCCACTATCAAAAAGAAATTAAAGTTATACAAATTCTATAGTAATCTTTTTAAACAACCTCTTTTCAAAGTAATAATCAAATTATATCCTACAACCAACTAAAATCTACTAACATGGCTCTTACCATATTACCTAATAAATTATATATTAAATACATAATTACATTATTTTTATATAGTAGCCGAACCACAACACGACAACGTGGCAACGTTCTATAGGACCTCTAATATGTGTTGACTTTGTAGGACACATGCCTTGATTTATAATGCAAGTTTTTCTACGTGCGGGCCATATTGTTAGCTTGGTCTACAAGCTAACAATATGTGTGGCACATGGCCAACTTATTGAACACGTTTCTAATCCAAAAAGTCAATTAAAGACACCTATAAAGTCAAAGTAGCATCTATGAAGCTTCTAAAAAGCTTTCATACCAAATACTATAGAATTAACTTATTTTTATCTACTTTTACTTACTTCTATCTATTTATATATGTAATTAGTCGCTTACATGAGTATGTTTGTGACATTAGCCCCCCTTCTAAGAATGAGTTCCACGAAGAGCGGTCATCATATGTTGAAAAAATCTATGATGCGATGAATTGTATTGGCTACATACTTTGATCTTTGTTCTCTTCAAAGATGATTGATAGGGCCTCTCAACCATCGATAGTGTCTCATACCAAGGCAAGAAGACTACCTAGTTATTTGATCATTGTTGAGGCTTTCATAACTTCCTTTGAATAGAACATTTGGTACACCATGAGGAGTTGTTCCTACCTCTAGTAAAATCACCAAACATCGGGAGTCCCTTTCCAAGTCGTGATACCAAACGCGTTGTATCTCGCCATCTATTTGAGGAAGAACATATCATTCTTGAAGATCTTCATTTCGATTACGTCATTTTGAAGATTGTGACAATCGTAATGTCTCGTTCGGCAGGTTAGCAAATAAAGGCTCTTGAGTCGAATTCGCTGGTTATTGGTTCTCCATCTCCTGAGTGTCACAATTACAAAGAAGCTAAAAACAGGATTGAAAGTAGAATTTTATCTTGCTTAGATGTTATTTCTTTTATAAAGAAGGTTTTCATCTTGATTTTGATGGATGTTGTCAATGAAAAGCCTCCACCACCTTTGCTGCAATTACAAGATTCTTTATTAGCTTCTATGTGCATTCATTAATATTATATCCGTACCAATGGATAAGATATTCTAATTTATTTTGACACCGCCTTGAATCTAAGACTTCTTCTACTTCAAACTCTTCATTATTGTTTACTTCTATAAGAGGAAGTGGAGCTTGTCGTCTTCTTGATATGTCAACTGTCTTGTATGGTTGAAGAAGAGACACATGAAATACTGGATGGATTTTCATTGACTTCGATAGATGTAAACGACATACAACTGAATTGATTTGTGTAGAAATAGAAAATGGTCCAAGCCTTCGATAGTCCAACTTGTCACAAGGACGAGTGGTCTTAATATTACAACAAAGTAGCCATACCTTATCACCCAAGTGGAATGGTGGTTGTTCCTTTCGATAGACATCCGCATTGACCTTTTGTTATTCTTGAACTTCTTTTAACTGCGCCTTCATCGATGCATGTAGCTCTGACAAATGAATCGCCAAATCTTTCGCAGCAGGATTATCAACTTTTGAAAAGTCGAAAGTATCAAGTCGTCGATGATAACCATAAGTAGTAAAGAAAGGTGTTTATTTTGTAGAAAAATGTACTGTGTTATTGTAAGCAAACTCTGCCAATGGCAAAAGAGTTGTCCAATCATCTTGTTGGTAGTTAATGATATATCTTAAATACTGCTCCAAAACTTGATTAACACGCTCCATTTGTCCATCAATTTGAGGATGCAATATTGAAGATATTTTTATATCTACTTTTAGAATCTTAAAAAGAGTCTGCCAAAATCTTGATACAAATTGAGTTCTTCTATTTGATATAATATCCTTGGATAATCCATGATAGCGATAGATATTGTCAAGAAAGAACATAACTATTTCTTCACTTGTGATAGATTTTGTACATGGTACAAAATGTGCCATCTTGGTAAAACGATCTATTATCACGAATATAGAGTCATAAGAACCTGAGATTAGAAGGTCCGTGATAAAGTCCATAGAAACAGAAGACCATGGTTGTTTTGGAATGGATAATGGCTGAAGAAGTCCAAAAGGTCGATGATGAGGAGTTTTTGATCTTGAGCAAACATTACATGATTGTACAAAGTCTTTGACTGCCTTCCACATTTGAGGCCACCAAAAATCCCTAGATATCATCTCCAAAGTCTTATTGTATCCAAAATATCCTGCTGCTGGGAAGTGGTGACGAGCTTAAAGAACACGTAAATGTGCTTCTCCTTGTGGAATATATAGGCATCCTTTGAAATATAATAGTTTATTCTTAAACTCGAATTTAGAGAGATCATGAGATTTAGAAGAATTATTCTTGATATCATGAACAAGAGGATCTGAAGACATACTTAATTGGACTTGCTTGAGAAAAGTTAAATCAACAGTCAATATTGATTTTATTGCTCGAAGATGAAATTACTTCGGCTTCAAGAGAACCGTTCTTTGTTACTCAAAAGCTTCATCTCGTTCTTTTGGTGCAAGATAAGAACGTCTAGACAAGGCATCGGACAAACCTTATTATTTTTTTGGCCAATAAGTGATGATGAACTCGAATCTTGATAAAGACATGCTTCAACAAGCTTGATGACGATTTAATATGCGTATTGACATGAAATACTTGAGGTTCTTGTGATCCATATACACGATGACTAGACTAGAAGTGCCTTCTAGATAATGATGCCATTCTTGAAAAGAATCTATAATTACAAGAAGTTCTTTGTCATGGATCTCATAATTGATTTCTACTGCTGAGAATTTTCTTGAATGAAAGGCTATTGGATGAAGTTTGTCATCTATTCCCATTTGTGACAAAACCGCACCTAGAGCAAAGTCTGATGCATTTGTTTCCATAAAGAATGCTTTTGAAAAATCAACACGATACAAGATTGGTGTAGAAACAAACGTTGTCTTCAAAGATTCAAAAGAAACTTTTGCTTCTTGATTCCATTGGAGTTTGTCTTTACAAATAAAATATATAAGTGGAGTTGTAACTCGAGAGAAGTCTTTAATGAAGATCCGATAGTAGTTGGCAAATCCCAAAAAGCATTGGACATCTCTTACCATTTTTGGGATCTTCCAATCTATAATAGTTTGAACTTTCTTAGGATCTATCATAAGTCCATCATTTGAAATGATGTAACCTAAAAAATTTACTTGAGTAGTGTGGAATATATACTTTTTTATCTTGATATAAAGTCCCGCATCTCTTAATTTTTGTAACACATGACGAACATGAAGTTCATATTCTTCTAGATTCTTAGAATAGATCAAGATGTCGTCTAGATAATAGACCATAAAATCGTCCAAAAATTCTCAAAAATATCATTCATTAGATGTTGAAAAGCTGTTGGTATAGTTGTAAGTCCAAAAGGCATGACATTGTATTCAAAATATCCATACCTAGTTCGAAACATAGTCTTCCATTCATCTCCTTCTTTGATGCGTTCTAGATTGT
Organism: Physcomitrium patens; assembly: GCF_059467195.1. Classification (NCBI taxonomy): domain Eukaryota; kingdom Viridiplantae; phylum Streptophyta; class Bryopsida; order Funariales; family Funariaceae; genus Physcomitrium; species Physcomitrium patens. The sequence goes on from NC_143410.1 coordinate 3,887,051, forward strand.
ATGCTCCCTAGAGATCTATTTTTGTATAGATCTTAGCTTGATTCAATTGATCAAGAAGTCCAGATATCAATGATTGCGAATACTTGTTTTTGATAGTGATTTTGTTGAGTCCTCGATAATCAACACACATCCGCAATGATCTATCTTTTTTCTTCACAAATAAAATTGGAGCTCTTGCCGGAGATTTAGAATGGCGTATGAAATTCTTGGCTAGATTTTCTTCAATATACTTCTTGAGTTCAGTCAACTCATTTTGTGATAAATTATAGATTGGTTCGAATGGTGGTTATACTCCCTCTTGAAGGTCAATTGAGCAATCATAGGGACGATGTTTCAGGAGTGTATCCACATTTTTTTTTCAAATATATCTTGGAATTCTTGAAATTAGCTTGGAATGCCTCGTGAAGTCTTTGCACCATTAGAAATAGGTGTGGCATAAATAATATATGGTGATTCTTTCATAGCAACATGCAAGAAAGCTTTTGCACCTATAAATATGGGTTTAATTGAACTGGACTTATGACTCTCTACTTGATTAACTACACTGGTAGTTATAATTTTAGAAAAAATAAGAATTCAAGAAATCCAATCTATTTGTCGGTTGTATTTTTCTAACTACAATAAACCTAAAATGATTAGATTAGAGGGAGATCTAATTATATTAAATACTACAAAATTATTATGACCATTGATTATTACTTCTATAAGAACGGTTTCATGAGTAATATCTTCAGAAGACAATGGACGACCATCTATGATTTCTACATAAACAGGTTTAGTTTTCTTTACTAAAGATATGATATGTCTTTTAATAAATTCTTCATCTAAGAAACATGTTGAGGCTCCTGAATCTAACAAGGCAAAGGCTTTGTAATGTTTAGGCCCTAAAATAATATTTAATGTAAAATAAAGAGAAGTTTCTGAGGAGAGAATAGGACCTTTACTAGATGTTGTACAAGGTTCCAACCGCACGATCCCTATTGTAGCTGGACAAATTCATTTTCTCACATATTGTCTTCTTTGACATCCATACTCCTCATTTTGTGGTTGCGTCGTTTCTTTGGACAATGTTGAGCAGTATGTTTTGGTTTTCCATGATATAAATATAATCCTACTTGATGACGACAAGTCTTTTCTTGTTTAGTAAGAGGTTTGAAACATATTGCATCGATTTACATATCTTTTACTTTTAAAGATATGTATTGAAAAGATATAGGTATTGCCATTGAATTGTAATAATGTTGAGGCCTACTTATGTGACTCTCAGATCGAAATTCAAAAAGTCAATTGTCACATTTTATAACAAAATGTCACAGACATACATATAATTACCTATATGAATAAATAAAAGTATGTAAAAGTAGATAAAAGTAGGTTAATTGTGTAATATCTTCTAGAGAAGCTTCTTAGAAGCTTCATAGACGCTGCTTTGACTTTATAGGAGTCTATAGTTGACTTTTAGGTTAGAAACTTGGTCAACAAGTTAGCCATGTGCCACACATGTTGGAAGCTTAAAGAACAAGCTAACTACGTGGTCCATCCATAGAAAACTTGCCTTGCAAGCAAAGGCATGTGGCCTAGAAAGTCAACATATATTGGAGGTCTTATAGAACATCGCCATGTGGCTTCTAGTTAGATAGTATATATAGAGGCAAGAGTGAAGCCCTCTTCACTCTTGTCAACTCCTTTCTTGCTTCTAGTCTAGTTTCAAGGGTCTCTAGTTTTCTTGTATTTTGGCAATAGCCATTCCAGTTTCTTTCTTAATATACATATTTCTATTTTGTCCTATTTCTTTTTGAGAAAAGTCTCACTTACTCTTTAGCTTTCATCGAGTTCTTGTCCTTGACAGATTGACAAGAGTGCACTTACAATATCAGAGCTTTGTCTTTTCTTGATTAAGAGTGGATTACCCCTTTTTCTTGATAAGACATAAGCGCATTAGAAGTTGCGGATTACCCTCTTTTAAACTGATATTGTTCTTAGTATTTTCTTTGTTATCAATTCCTCTCTTCTATTTTGAGCGTTATTAGACATCTTCTCTTTTCTAAGTGCTACTATGGCAGAGCTTGTTGAAATGAAGAGTGCAATGGCACAGATGCAAGAACAATTGAGGGAGTTAATGCTTGCGATGCATCAACTCAATTTACCACCACAAGGAGCAACAAGAATGGTAGGAAGTGAAGATATAGAGATGATTGGGGCTGCTTCAACATCTGCACCAAACCATGTCCCTTCTCCCAGAATGGAACACCCTTCGAGTGTTAGAGAACCGAGAGTTGCCTTGCCCGAGAAGTTTGATGGTACCTGATCCAAGTTTCGAGGATTCATCAATCAGGTCCAACTAGTGATTGAACTTCAACCCCAGAGCTATCCAACTCCAGGGTCACAAGTTAGATTCATTGGTACACTTCTTTCAGGTTCAGCATTGTCATGGTTTTCATCTTTTCTTGAACGACGAGATCCAATATTGGATAATCTGGAGGCTTTTTTGGCGGAGTTTCGATCCATGTTTGGAGAACATGATGCAATTCGTGTTGCAACCAACAAGATCCGTATTTTGCGACAAGGCAATCGATCAGTAACATTATATGCTTCGCAATTTCGACAACTTGCAACTGATATCAAGTGGGATGATGCCGCACTTGTGAGTCAATTTCTCTACGGATTACAATATGAGGTAAAGAAATTGATGCTTAATTTACCTGATCCTCAAACATTGAGTCAAGCAATTGACTTTGCTGTGAAGTGCGACAATCCACTTTTTGAATTTCGATCCGAGAGTCGCACAAGTAGGCCTCAACGTTACTACAATTCAATGGCAACACCGACGTCTCCTCAACACATACCTTCAGAAGTAGAGGATATGCAAATTGATGCGGTACGTTTCAAACCTCTTACTGAGCAAGAAAAGTCTCATCGTCGACAAGAAGGATTGTGCTTATATTGTGGAGAACCTAAGCACACTGCTCAACATTGTCCAAAGAAGCGACGCAACTACAAAATGAGGAGTACGGCTGTCAAAGAAGACAGTATGTCGGAAAACGAGTACGTCCAGCTACAATAGGGACCGTGCGGCTGGAATCTTGTACAACTTCTAATGAAGGTCCTATCCTCTCCTCAGAACCATCTCCTTGTTTTATAATAGATGTACGTTTAGGACCTAATAATTACAAAGCCTCTGCCTTGGTAGATTCAGGAGCCTCATCTTGTTTTTTAGATGAAGAATTTGCTAGATGTCATAGAATATCATTAATACAAAAAACTAAACCTGTACACGTAGAAGTCATAGATGGTCGTCCGTTGTCTTCTGGAGATGTAACTCACGAAACACTTCCTGTAGATGTAGTAATAAATGGTCATAGTAGTTGCGTAATTTTTAATATAATTAGATCTCCCTCTAATCCAGTTATTTTAGGCTTATCATGGTTAGAAAAGTATAATCCTCGAATAGATTGGATTTCTCGTAAACTTGATTTTCCTCAGAGCATTAGTAACAGTTCTAATAATCAAGTAAAAAACCATGAGTCTAGTATAGTAAAACCCGCACTTATAGGTGCAAAAGCATTTATACACGCAGCAAAAGAAGGATCAACTTTTGCTATTTATGCTGCACCTATTTCTGAAAGCGTAAAGACTTCAAGTGGCATTCCAAGTCAATATCAGGATTATCAAGACGTTTTTGAGAAAAAGAATGCAGATATTCTTCCTGAGCATCGCCCATACGATTGTTCAATCGATCTCAAGGAAGGAACTCTGCCACCATTTGGACCAATTTACAGTTTATCGCAAGATGAGTTGGCTGAACTCAAGACATATATTGACGAGAATTTAGCAAAGAATTTCATACGCCATTCAAAATCTCCAGCAGGAGCTCCAATTTTATTCGTAAAGAAAAAAGATGGATCTTTACGAATGTGTGTTGACTATCGAGGACTCAACAAGATCACAATCAAGAACAGGTATCCATTACCTTTGATATCATGACTCCTTGACCAGTTAAATCAAGCTAAGATCTATACAAAAATAGATCTAAGAGGAGCATATAATCTAGTACGGATCAAAGAAGGAGATGAATGGAAGACTGCGTTTCGAACCAGGTACGGGCATTTTGAATATAATGTCATGCCTTTTGGACTCACGAATGCACCAGCTGCTTTTCAACATCTCATGAATGATGTATTTCGTGAATTCTTAGACAATTTTGTCGTCTGCTATCTAGACGATATCCTGATCTATTCCAAGAACGTCGAAGAACATGAAATACATGTTCGTCAAGTATTACAAAAACTCAGAGATGCAGGATTGTACGCCAAGATGGAAAAGTGTGTATTTCACACTACTCAAGTTGACTTTTTAGGATACATCATTTCAAATGATGGTCTCATGATGGATTCTAAGAAAGTCTAAACAATCGTGGATTGGAAGATTCCAAGGACAGTAAGAGATGTCCAATGTTTCTTGGGATTTGCCAATTACTATCGGATCTTCATCAAAGATTTCTCACGAGTTGCAGCTCCACTTACACGCTTGACTAGTAAAGATAAATTTCAATGGAATCAAGAAGCGGAAGCAGCATTTGAAGCCTTGAAGACATCGTTTGTCTCTGCACCAGTCTTATATCGTGTTGACTTTTTCAAGGCATTTTTTATGGAAACAGATGCATCAGATTTTGCCCTGGGTGCAGTTTTATCACAAATGGGAACAGATGACAAACTCCATCCGATAGCTTTTCATTCAAGAAAATTCTCAGCAGCCGAGATCAATTATGAGATCCACGATAAAGAACTTCTTGCAATCGTGGATTCCTTTCAAGAATGGCGTCATTATTTAGAAGGTGCTTCTAGTCCAGTCATTGTGTATACAGATCACAAGAACCTCGAGTATTTCATGTCAGCACGCGTGTTGAATCGTCGTCAAGCTCGTTGGAGTATGTCTTTGTCAAGATTCGACTTCATTATCACTTATCGACCAGGAAAACAACAAGGTTTGTCCGATGCCCTGTCTAGACGTTCTTATTTTGCACCAAAAGAAGGAGATGCAGCTTTTGAGCAACAAAGAACGGTCCTCTTGAAACCGGAGCAATTTCATCTCCGAGCAATGAAATCAACATTGACTGTTGATTCAACTTTTCTCAAGCAAATCCAGTCCAGTATGTCCTCAGACCCTCTTGTTTATGATATCGAGAATAATTCTTCCAAGTCTCATGATTCTTCTAAGTTCGAGTTCAAGAATAATCTATTATATTTTGAAGGACGCCTATATGTTCCAGAAAGAAAAGCACGTTTGTGTGTTCTTCAAGCACGTCATGACTTTCCAGCAGCAGGGCACTTTGGATATAATAAGACTCTGGAACTCATATCAAGAGATTTTTGGTGGCCACAAATGTGGAAGTCAGTCAAAGACTTTGTACAATCATGTGATATTTGTTCAAGATCAAAAATTCCTCGACATCGACCTTACGGACTTCTTCAGCCATTACCTATACCAGAACAACCATGGTCTTCTGTTTCTATGGATTTCATCACAGATCTTCCAAACTCAAGATCTTATGATTCTATATTTGTGATAGTAGATCGTTTCACCAAGATGGCACATTTTATGCCATGTACAAAATCTATCACAGGTGAAGAAACAGCTAAGCTTTTCATTGATAATATCTATCGCTATCATGGATTACCTAAAGATATCATATCGGATAAGGGAACTCAATTTGTGTCGAGATTCTGGAGGACTCTTTTCAAGATTTTAAAAGTGGACATAAAGCTATCTTCAGCTTTCCATCCTCAAACTGATGGACAAACAGAGCGCGTAAACCAAGTCTTGGAACAGTATTTAAGGTGTACCATCAACTATCAACAAGATGATTGGACAAACCTTCTGCCATTGGCAGAGTTTGCTTATAATAATACGGTACATTCCTCCACGCAACAAACACCTTTCTTTGCCAATTATGGCTATCATCCACGACTTGATACTTTTGATTTTTCAAAAGTTGATAATCCTGCAGCAGAAGATATGGCAAATCGGTTGTCAGAGTTACATGCAATAATGAAGACACAATTGAAGGAAGCTCAAGAACGACAAAAGATAAATGCAGATGTATATCGTAAAGAGCAACCACAACTCAACGTGGGTGATAATGTATGGCTACTTCGTCGCAATATCAAGACCACTCGACCTTGTGACAAATTGGACTATCGTAGGCTTGGCCCCTTTTCTGTTTCTGAACAGATCAACCCAGTTGCATATCGGTTACATCTACCGGAGTCAATGAAGATCCATCCTGTATTCCACGTGTCTCTTCTTGAACCATATAAGATAGTGGATATACAAGGAAGAAGACAAATGCCACCGCCTCCTATAGAAGTAGATAATAATGAAGAATTTGAGGTGGAAGAGATATTAGACTCAAGGCGGCGCCGAAATAAGCTGGAATATCTTGTTCATTGGTGCGGATATGATATTAGTGAGCGCACATGGGAGCCATCCAGGAATCTAGCAAATGCATCAGCTAAAGTCAAAGTTTTTCATCAACGACATCCATCAAAACCAAGATGAAAACCTCTCTTATAAAAGAGACAAGATTGAGGCAAGATAACATTCAATTTCCTATCCTTGTTTGTAACTTCTTTGCATTTTGTGACGCTAATTAGATGGAGAGCCAACAACCAGCGGATTCAACTCAAGAAACTTCATTTGCTGACTTACCGGACGAGACATTACGATTGTCACAACCTTCAAGACGATGCAACCGAGATGAAGACCCTCAAGAACGACATGTTCTTCCTCGAATAGATGGTGAGATACAACGCGTTTGGTATCACGACCTTGGAAGAGATTCTCGATGTTTGGTGATATTATTGGAGATAGGAACGACTCCTGATGGTGTTTCAAATGTATTATTTGAAGGAAGTTATGAAGGCCTCAACAGTGATCAAATAACAGGGTGGTCTTCTCGCCCTGGAATGGGACACTATCGATGGCTAAGAGGACCCATCAACTATCTTCGAAGAGAACAAAGATCAGAGTATGTAGCAAATACAATTCGCCGCATATTAGATTTTCTCAATATATAATCACCGCTCCTCGTGGAACTCGTCCCTAGAAGGGGGGGTAATGTCACGGACATACATATAATTACCTATATGAATAGATAAAAGTATGTAAAAGTAGATAAAAGTAGGTTAATTGTGTAATATCTTCTAGAGAAGCTTCTTAGAAGCTTCATAGACGCTGCTTTGACTTTATAGGAGTCTATAGTTGACTTTTAGGTTAGAAACTTGGTCAACAAGTTAGCCATGTGCCACACATGTTGGAAGCTTAAAGAACAAGCTAACTACGTGGTCCATCCATAGAAAACTTGCCTTGCAAGCAAAGGCATGTGGCCTAGAAAGTCAACATATATTGGAGGTCTTATAGAACATCGCCATGTGGCTTCTAGTTAGATAGTATATATAGAGGCAAGAGTGAAGCCCTCTTCACTCTTGTCAACTCCTTTCTTGCTTCTAGTCTAGTTTCAAGGGTCTCTAGTTTTCTTGTATTTTGGCAATAGCCATTCCAGTTTCTTTCTTAATATACATATTTCTATTTTGTCCTATTTCTTTTTGAAAAAAGTCTCACTTATTCTTTAGCTTTTATCGAGTTCTTGTCCTTGACACAAAATTAATTGCTTGACTCAATGTTTGAGGATCGAGTAAATTGAGCATCAATTTTTTTACCTCATATTGTAGTCTATAAAGAAATTGGCTAATGCGTGCAGCATCATTTGACTTAGTATCAATCACAAATTGTCAAAATTGTGAAGCATATGTTGTTACAGATCGATTTTTTCTTCGCAAGATATGGATCTTATTTGTTGCAACACGAATTGTATTATATTTTTCATACATAGATCAAAATTCTACCAAGAAAGCTTCTAAATTATCCAATATTAGATCTTGTCATTCAAGAAAAGATAAAAATCATGATAATGTAGAACCAGAAATTAGTGTTTCAATAAAATTGACTTGTGATCTTGGAGTTAGATAGCTTTGGAGTTGAAGTTTGATTGTCAATTATACTTGATTGATGAATCTTCGAAACTTTGATCTCGTACCATCAAATTTCTCGGATAAGGTAATTTTTAGTTCTCTAGCATTTGAATGGTGTTCCACCATAGGAAAAGGGCATGATTTGATGTAGATGTTGAGGCAGCTCTGACCATCTCTACATCTCCTTTTTCTGTTATTCTTGTTCCTCTTTCTATTGGTGAATTAAGTTGATGCATTACAAGCATTAATTGCCTCAATTGTTCTTGTATTTGTGTCATTGCACTCTTCAATTCGACAAGCTCTGCTATGGTAACACTTAGAAAAAAAAATGTCTAATATTGCTCAAGACAAGTAAAAGAACAGACTTGATAACAAAGAAAATACTAAAAATAATATCAGTTTAAAAGAGGGTAGTCCGCAACTCTTAATATGCTTATGTCTTATCAAGAAAAAGGGATAATCCACACTTAATCAAAAAAAGACAAAGCTCTGATATTATAAGTATACTCTTGTCAATCTGTCAAGGACAAGAACTCAATGAAAAAATAATTCAGACAAGTGAGCCTTCATTTAAAGAAAGGTAACAAAATATAAATAAATAAGTATGTATATTAAAAGAAAAATTGGAATGGCTATTGCCAAAGACTAGAAAATATGAAGACTCTTGAAACTAGACTGGAAACAAGAAAGGAGTTGACAAGAATGAAGTATATTATAAATATATTCTTGTCTCTATATATATTATCTAACTAGGGGCTATGTGGCAATATTCTATAGAATCTTTAATATGTGTTGACTTTGTAAGACACATGCCTTGACTTACAAGACAAGTTTTTCTACATGTGGGCCATATTGTTAGCTTGGTCTTCAAGCTAACAATATGTGTGGCACATGGCAAACTTGTTGACCACGTTTTTAATCCAAAAAGTCAATTAAAGACACCTATAAAGTCAAAGCAGTATCTATGAAGCTTCTAAGAAGCTTTTATATCAAATAATATAGAATTAACTTATTTTTATCTACTTTTACTTACTTCTACCTATTTATATATGTAATTACTGGCTTACATGAGTATGTCCGTAACAGCCTTACTTCCTACATTAATAACCTATAAGCCTCATACCACATGGCCATGCATTCAACTTGCATAGGTCCACTACGATTTGAATCACAGTCAATTATTAGCCATTGTAACAATGCATACAATCCAATGAGATCTTTTTAATCTCCCTTGTAGCATTGTTGCACCACTAGTGCCAATACTTCTTTCCAAAAATCCAAATTAGTAATAACAATGACGCCTTCCATTGTCGCCACACCAACCATAGTACCACAACTCCAGAACACCGCAACCTGTAGAGCTCAAACCACTAGAATAATAAAAAGCTAAAAGAAGAGAGGCAAGGATCTGGGCGGCCAGATCCCTATCAATGAAGAGGTTGCTGCCATTCTTGGGCAACCTCTTGCTCTCTTCATCACCATTTTTTTTTAATTTCATATCATTTTTTTTTCTTCTTTTTTTTTTCTTTCTATTTTTTTCTTCTTTTCTATCATTTTCTACTTCTTTGACATATATATATATATATATATATATATTTCTAATCTATTTTTTCTTTTCTATTTAATTATCTAAAGCTATCAAGATGTTTTATTTTTATATTATTTTTATTTTTATTTTTTAAAATCATAATTTTTATTGGCTAATCTAAAGAAAAGATATGTGATTTAAAATCCCTTCTTAAGGATAATTTTATAAGAGATTCATTCTTAGAACTAATATTCTATTTTATTTTTATATTATTTATTTATTTATTTTTCTATTTATTTCAAAATTCCTATACTAATTCATTAAAATAGTAATTTAAAGTATCTTAAGTATATTTTTAGTACTAAAGTATATTATTAAATCAATTTCATGATTCATTACATCTCTAATTTTTTATTCTATTTTAATTACTTTATAATCTTAGGCATAATGAACAAATTTGTGACATTTGTAATATTAAATTTTTGACATATCTATTTGAGAGTGTATTATAGACATATATATTTATTTCAATAATTACCTATATGATTAGATAGAAGTAGGTAAATATAGATTAATTTTATAATATCTTTTAAAAAAGCATTCTACAAGCTTTATAGATGTGGTTTTAACTTTATATGTATTAATAGTTGATTAGTAGATTAGAAACTTGATTAACAAATTAACATACTATACATATTGATAGCTTGTAGAACAAGCTAATTATGTGATGCACATACAAAAAACTTGTCTTATAAGTTAAGATATATGTCTTACAAAGTCAACACATATTAGAAGTCTTATAGAACATTGCCATGTAACTCTTAGTTAAATAATATGTATGGAAGCAAGAGTAAAGCCTTTTTCACTCTTGTCAATGTCTTTCTAGTCTTTAGTCTTGTTTTAAGACTTTCTAGTCTTCTTTTCTTTAGCAATAGCTATTCTAGTTTAATATTATATCATCTTTAAGTGATTATCTAGTCATTTTAAAAAATCAAGAGTATCTTGATCTTTCAATTTTTTTAAATTTATATCCTTAAGGATATAAGAGTGCTAACTCATTATTCTTGTCTTGTTTTAAAAGCAATCTTTGAATAAGATCAAAGTTTTGAAGGTTTATATAACAAGTAAAGTTCTATCTAAGGTTGCATTCTTTTTAGTACCTTGATAGACAAGCTATGGCAATATCTTTTAATTTTTTGGAAGCTTGTTTATTTAAACTAGAACTTATACAAATTGACATAATAGGTTTAAAACATCTTATTGAGCAAGAAAAGACTTGTCATCATCAAGGTGATTTATGTCTATGTTATAAAGAATCCAAGTATAGTGCTCAACATTATTTAAGGAAGCAATATAATCACAAAATAAGAAGAATAATTACCAAAGAGGACAATGTATCAAAAAATAAATTTCTTTAGCTATAATAGGAATTATGTAGTTGAAATATTACATAACATCTAATAAAGGTCTTATTCTTCCATAAGATCCTTCACCTTATTTCATAATAAAAATATATGTAGGACCAAAAAATCACAAAATCTTAGCATTGTCAGATTTAAGAGCCTTAGTTTTTTTTTATCAATAAAGACTTTGCCAAAAAATAAGAAATAGCCTTAATTAAGAAAAATAAACATATACATGTAGAAGTAATAGATGGTCATTTATTGTCTTTACAAGGTATTACATATTAAAATATTTTTTTAGATGTAACAATTAGTAGTCATAATAATTTAGTAATATTTAATATAATTAGATTTTTTTTAATCCAAAATTTTTAGAATTATTATGCTAAAAAATTATAATCTTTAAATAAATTGAATTTCTAATAACCTTCATTTTTTTTACAGTTTAGATTAAGATTTTGGTAGGTAAGTAGAAATCAATAAGACTAATAATTTAAATTATTATTTGTAGGTGCAAGAACTTTTATGCATGCTCTAAAAAAAAGATCAACTTTTTTTATATATGCCACACTTATTATTAATAGAAAAAAGATTTTATGTAGCATTTTAAACCAATACTAAGATTATTAAGATGTTATTGAAAAGAAAAATGTAAATATTCTTCTAGAGCATTATTCTTATGATTGTTCCATCTATCTTTAAGAAAGAGATCAACTACTATTCACACTAATCTATAGCCTATCATAGAATGAGTTGGCTACATTCAAGAAATACATTGATGAAAATTTGGCCAAGAACTTCATATATCATTATAAATTTTTAATAGGGGCTCCTATCTTATTTGTAAAGAAAAAAGATAGATCTTTAGGGATGTGTATGGACTATTGAAGTTTCAACAAGATCACCATCAAAAATATATATCCTCTATCATTGACTTCATAACTTCTTGATCAACTAAATAAAATAAAGATCTATATAAAAATAGATCTATAAAGAGTAGATAATTTGGTATACATTAAAAAAAGAAATGAATGAAAAATTATTTTTTGAACTAGATATGGATATTTTGAATATAATGTCATGCCTTTTGAACTTATGAATATACCAATTACTTTTTAATATCTAATAAAAGATGTCTTTAGTAAGTTACTTGATGATTTTATCTTTTATTATTTAGATGACATTTTAATTTACTCAAAGAACTTAAAAGAACATAAAGTTCATGTTTGTCATGTATTACAAAAATTAAGAGATGCAAGATTATATGTTGTTGTGATGTGACATGGCTAATAAAAAAAAGAAAGAAAAATAAATTATATTATTGAAGATTTTATTTTAAAATATTATAATATATTATCTTAGAAATATAGATAATAGTTGATAAGATAATAAAACAAAAAAAATAATAATACTCCCTTTTTATAAATTAGATTTCTATTTACTTTGTAGGATCATAAATAAGGTAAATTAAATTAGATTAAAAAATTAAATAATATAATCATCTGTAAGAAGAAAATAAGAATAGATTTTAGCAAAATTTACCTCAAGGAGCCAAGAATTGATATCTAAAGAGGATCAATTATCAACCTAGGTCAAAATCAGATCTTGAGGCACAAAACCATGCATCTATAGTGACTTTGGAATTCTTTAGGAATTTGGACAGTGGAATTTGAAAAAAAAACTTGAGAACAAATTTTTAGGTATTGATTTCATATCATTTGAATTAATAATGAGACTTTGAGAGGTTTTCAAAGTTAATAATGTTCTTGGTGAGATTAAGATTTAAAAAATAAAAATATGTTTATAAATTTGAAGGTTTCTTGAATTTTGTAGTGTGTATATTGATGAAATTTGAATAATGTATTTTTATGCTAATAGTAAATATTTATGCAAATTTTGAGGTCAATCAAATGGTTAGATTGGAATATATGAAGGTTTTTGTTGAAATTTGAGAGCAATTCAATGATTCAAAAAGGAGATATTGGTACTAAAAGTTTAGCATTTAGGTTAGAGTAGGAGGCTGCCTAATACTTAATTGGATTATCTTGCATTTCTCTAAGTTAGTAAGTACAATTGATTTCATCTTTCTAATACTTGTTTCTAACTAAGACATTAAAAAGTGTGCAAATTTTAAGTTGATATCAATGATTTGATTATTAGTTGCTAAGGTTCTATTTTGCTATAGGATTTATTAAGGGTTTATTTTAGATCTAAGATTTGATTAAGATTTGGTCTAGAATTTGTTTAGGATTTGATTTAAAACTTATTTAGGATATATTAAGAGTTTAGGATTTTATTAGAATATCATTAATATTTGATCTAAGATTTGATTAAGGTTGAATTAAGATTTCAATTAGGATTTGACTTAGGATTTGGTCAAGATTTAATTAAGATTTTAATTAGGATTACAAGAATATTTATATTTTTATTATTTTTAAAGGATTCTTTGTATTTCTTTTGTAACTTCTTTTAAATTTATTTCAATAGATTAAAATTTGATTGGATTATTAGAAATTACTTCAAGTTTATTTAAGGCTCTATTTGACTTAGTAGAATTATTATTGTATTATTACTTACCTTCTATAACTAGATATCTAGTACATTTTTAAGCAAGATTACACATAATATGACAATGCCAAGATGGAAAAGTATATATTTTATATTACTCAAGTTGACTTCTTAGGATACATCATTTCAAATGATAGTCTTATAATGGATTCAAAGAAGATCCAAAATATCATAGATTGGAAGATCTCAAAAATAATCAAAGATGTATAATATTTTTTTTAAATTCGTCAATTATTACAAAATATTTATTAAGAATATTTTTTAAGCTATAGCTCTCCTTACATGTTTAACATGTAAAGACAAACTTAAGTAGAACAAAGAAATTGAAGCATCTTTTGAAGCTATAAAGACATTATTTATTTTTGCACTAATTTTTTATTGCATTGATTTTTTTAAGAAATTCTTAATAGTAAAAAAAACATCACATTTTACAATAGGTGCCATTTTGTCACAAATGAGAGTAGATGATAAGCTCCACCCATTGGATTTTCATTCCAAGAAATTTTTAGCAACCAAGACAAACTATAAGATTAAGGACAAAGAGTTTTTTGCAATCATCAATTCATTTCAAGAAAAAGATTCATTACCTAGAAGGTGCCTTTAGTCTTGCCACCATATATATGAATTACAAGATCCTCAAGTATTTTATATAATTACATATTTTGAACTATCGCCAAGCACGTTGGAACATGTTTTTATCAAGATTTGATTTCAAGATCACTTATCGATTCAAAAAACAATAAGATTTGATAAATACCTTTTTTAGATGTTTTTATCTTCCACTAAAAGAAAAAAATGTATATTTTAAATAAAAAATAATAATTTTCTTGAAGCCTGAAAATTTTCACCTTTGAGTAATAAAATCAACATTGATTATTAATTCAATCCTTTTCAAGTAAGTTCAATTGAGTATATTCTCTAATTTTCTTATTTATAATATTAAAAATAATTCTTTTAAGTCTCATGATACCTTTAAGTTTGAGCTCAAAAATAATCTATTCTATTTCAAGGGATGATTATACATTCTAAAAAGATGAAGTATAATTACATGTTCTACAAGCTTGTCATGAATTTTTAGCATATATTTTGGATATAATAAGACTTTAGAGCTAATATCTAGAAATTTTTGGTGGCTTCAAATGTAGAAGGAAGTCAATTAATTTTTACAATCATGTGATATTTTTTTAAGATTCAAAAAACCTCATCATTAATCTTATGGACTTCTTTAGCAATTATCTATTCCGAAACAACCATAGTCTTCTATTTTTATGGATTTTATTACAAATCTTCTAGTCTTAGATTTGTATGATTCTATATTTGTGATAGTAGATCATTTTATCAAGATGTCACATTTTGTACTATGTATAAAATCTATCACAAGTAAAAAAATAACTAAGCTTTTTTTTGACAACATCTATTGTTATCATGGATTACTCAAAGATATTATATTGGATAGAGGGATTCAACTTGTATCAAGATTTTGGAGAATCCTTTTCAAGATTTTAAAGATGAATATAAAGCTCTCTTTGGCTTTTCATACTTAAACTAATAAGCAAATACAATAGATAAATCAAGTTTTGGAATAGTATTTGAGGTGTATCATCAACTATCATTAAGATGATTGGATAACTCTTTTTTCATTGGCACAATTCATGTATAATAATTTGATATATTTTTCCATTTAATAATTTTTTTTTGTTAATTATGATTATCATCCAAAACTTGATATTTTTGAGTTTTTAAAAGTTAATAATCTTGTGGCAAAAGATTTGACAAACCATTTATCAATGCTATATGCAACAATGAAGGCATACTTATAAGGAGCTCAAAAACAAAAAAAAATTCAATGATGATGCTTAACTTAAGGAATAGTCACAATTTAACTTTGTTGTATTACGTGAAGTTTGCTTAAGAATGACTTAAATAGCTAATTGTAGAAGAAAAAATAGAACTTGCAATAAGATGACTCTAATAATTCTAATAGAATCCTAAATAAATTTCAATTAAATTATAATAATGCTAATCAAACTTTAATTAAATCCAAATGAAGTCTTAAGAATTTAAAAAAAAAACATAAAGAAATCATAAATTAATCTTAATAAAAAATATATAATAAAAATTCTTAAAAATATATAAAATATAGAAATTTTAATTAAATTTTAATTAAATTAAAATATAATATTTAAAAATTATTAATGAAATCCTAAACCAATTCCAATAAAATCTTAATAAAATTCTAAATCCTAAAAAAATCTTAATCAAAACTTAGATAAATTCTAATCAAATCTTTAATCCTAATCTTAGACCAAATTTCAATAAAATCCTAAATCTTAATCAAATCCTATCAAATCCTAAACAAATTCTAATCAAACTTAAAAAAAATCTTAATCAAATCCTAAATCCTAATTGTAGACCAAATCCCAAAAAATTCCAAAATAATTTCAATTAATTAGTATATTTATTTGAAACCTCAATAAGTATTAATTGAATTATAGATTTTAATTAAAATTTCATCCAAATATCAAGCAATAAATAATTAACAAGCTGTCACGGCCATAATCATGTAAGCTAATAATTACATATAGAAATAGGTAGAAATAAGTAAAAGTAGATAAAAGTAAGTTAATTATATAATATTTAATATAGAAGCTTCCTAGAAACTTCCTAGACGCTGCTTTGACTTCATAGGTGTCTTTAATTGACTTTTTGGATTAGAAACGTGGTCAACAAGTTGGCCATGTGCCACACATGTTGTTAGCTTGAAGATCAAGCTAACTATGTGGCCCACACGTAGAAAAACTTGCCTTGTAAGTCAAGGCATGTGTCCTACAAAGTCAACACATATTGGAGGTCCTATAGAACGTCGCCACGTAGCCCCTAGTTAGATAGTATATATAGAGACAAGAGTGAAGGCTTCTTCACTCTTGTCAACTCCTTTCTTGCTTCTAGTCCATGTTCAAGAGTCTTTAGTTTCTTGTCTTGTGGCAATAGCCATTCCAGTTTCCTTTTAATATACCTACTTGTTTATATTTTGACTTATTATATCGAGATAGCCTTTTGGTGTATATTTTTCCTCATCGAGTCTTTGTCCTTGACAGATTGACAAGAGTACACTTACAATATCAGAGCTTTGTTTTTTCTTGAGTAAGAGTGGATTACCCCTTTCTCTTGACAAGACATAAGCGTATTAGAAGTTTGCGGATTACCCACTTCTAAACTGATATTGTTCTTAGTATCTTCTTTGTTATCAAGTCTTTCTTTTCTTTTGTCTTGAGCAATATCAAACAAATTTTTCTTCTTAGTGTCATTATGGCAGAGCTTGTTGAAATGAAGAGTGCAATGGCACAAATGCAAGAGCAAATGAGGGAGTTAATGCTTGCAATGCATCAACTCAATTCACCAACACAGGAAAGAACAAGAATAGCAGAAAGTGGAGATATAGAGATGATCGGAGCTGCTTCAACATCTACAACAAATCACGTTCCTTCTCCAATTGTACAACATCCTATAAGCACTAGAGAACCAAGAATTGCCTTACCTGAGAAATTTGATGGTACGAGATCAAAGTTTTGAGGGTTCATCAATCAAGTATAATTGGCAATTGAACTTCAACCGCAAAGCTATCCAACTCCAAGATCACAAGTCAGGTTTATTGGCACTCTACTTTCTGGTTTTGCATTATCGTGGTTTTCGTCTTTTCTTGAACAACGAAATCCAATATTGGACAATTTGGAAGCTTTTTTGGCGGAGTTTCGATCTATGTATGGTGAACACGATGCAACTCGTGTTGCAACAAATAAGATCCGAATTCTGTGACAAGGAAATCGCTCAGTAACAGTATATGCTTCACAATTTCGACAACTTGTAATTGACATCAAGTGGGATGATGCTGCACTCATCAGTCAATTTCTTTATGGATTGCAATACGAAGTAAAGAAATTGATGCTCAACTTACCTGATCCTCAAACTTTGAGTCAAGCAATCGATTTTGCGGTAAAATGTGATAATCGACTTTTTGAATTTCGATCTGAGAATCATTCACGGGAACCTCAACGTTATTACTCAATGGCAACATCAACATCTTTGCCAAACGTACATTCGGAAGTAGAAGACATGAAAATTGACGCGGTACGTTTTAAACTCCTAACTGAGCAAGAAAAGATTCGTCGTCATCAAGAAGGATTATGTTTATATTGCGGAGAACCTAAGCACACTGCTCAACATTGTCCAAAGAAACGACGCAACTATAAAATGAGGGGTACGACGGTCAAAGAAGACAACATGTCGGAAAACGGATCCGTCCAGTTACAATAGGGACCGTGCAGCTGGAACCTTGTACAATTCCTAATGAAGGTCCTATCTTCTCCTCAGAACCCTCTCCTTGTTTTATAATAGACTTATATTTAGGACCTAAGAATTACAAAGCCTCTGCTTTATTAGATTCGGGAGCCTCAGCATGTTTTTTAGATGAACAATTTGTTAAAAGTTGTAAAATACCCTATGTACAGAAACCTAAACCAGTACATGTAGAAGTCATAGATGGTCGTCCCTTGTCTTCTGGAGATGTCACTCATGAAACTCATCCTATAAAAGTAACAATAGACGGTCATGATAGCTACATAGCTTTTAACATAATTAAATCCCCGTCTAATCCAGTTATTTTAGGTTTATCCTGGCTAGAAAAATATAACCCTCGAATAGATTGGAATTCGCGTAAACTTGACTTTTCCAAAAGCGTTATTAATAGTTCTACGAACCAAGTAAAAAATTATAAGTCTAGTACAGTAAAACCCGTACTGATAGGTACAAAAGCATTTATACACGTAGCAAAAGAAGGATCAACTTTTGCTATTTATGCTGCACCTATTTCTGAAAACGTAAAGACTTCAAGTGGCATTCCAAGTCAATATCAGGAGTATCAAGACGTTTTTGAGAAAAAGAATGCAGATATTCTTCCTGAGCATCGTCCATATGATTGTTCAATCGACCTCAAGGAAGGAACTCTGCCACCATTTGGACCAATTTACAGTTTATCGCAAGATGAGATGGCTGAACTCAAGACATATATTGACGAGAATTTAGCGAAGAATTTCATACGCCATTCAAAATCTCCAGCAGGAGCTCCAATTCTATTCGTAAAGAAAAAAGATGGATCTTTACGAATGTGTGTTGATTATCGAGGACTCAACAAGATCACAATCAAGAACAGGTATCCATTACCTTTGATATCAGGACTCCTTGACCAATTGAATCAAGCTAAGATCTATACAAAAATAGATCTAAGAGGAGCATATAATCTAGTACGGATCAAAGAAGGAGATGAATGGAAGACTGCGTTTCGAACCAGGTATGGACATTTCGAATATAATGTCATGCCCTTTGGACTCACGAATGCACCAACTGCTTTTCAACATCTCATGAATGATGTATTTCGTGAATTCTTAGACAATTTTGTCGTCTGCTATCTAGACGATATCCTGATCTATTCCAAGAACGTCGAAGAACATGAAATACATGTTCGTCAAGTATTACAAAAACTTAGAGATGCAGGATTGTACGCCAAGATGGAAAAGTGTGTATTTCACACTACTCAAGTTGACTTTTTAGGATACATCATTTCAAATGATGGTCTCATGATGGATTCTAAGAAAGTCCAAACAATCGTGGATTGGAAGATTCCAAGGACAGTAAGAGATGTCCAATGTTTCTTGGGATTTGCCAATTACTATCGGATCTTCATCAAAGATTTCTCACGAGTTGCAGCTCCACTTACACGCTTGACTAGTAAAGATAAATTTCAATGGAATCAAGAAGCGGAAGCAGCATTTGAAGCCTTGAAGACATCGTTTGTCTCTGCACCAGTCTTATATCGTGTTGACTTTTTCAAGGCATTTTTTATGGAAACAGATGCATCAGATTTTGCCTTGGGTGCAGTTTTATCACAAATGGGAACAGATGACAAACTCCATCCGATAGCTTTTCATTCAAGAAAATTCTCAGCAGCCGAGATCAATTATGAGATCCACGATAAAGAACTTCTTGCAATCGTGGATTCCTTTCAAGAATGGCGTCATTATTTAGAAGGCGCTTCTAGTCCAGTCACTGTGTATACAGATCACAAGAACCTCGAGTATTTCATGTCAGCACGCGTGTTGAATCGTCGTCAAGCTCGTTGGAGTATGTCTTTGTCAAGATTCGAGTTCATTATCACTTATCGACCAGGAAAACAACAAGGTTTATCCGATGCCCTATCTAGACGTTCTTATTTTGCACCAAAAGAAGGAGATGCAGCTTTTGAGCAACAAAAAACGGTCCTCTTGAAATCGGAGCAATTTCATCTCCGAGCAATGAAATCAACATTGACTGTTGATTCAACTTTTCTCAAGCAAATCCAGTCCAGTATATCCTCAGACCCTCTTGTTTATGATATCGAGAATAATTCTTCCAAGTCTCATGATCCTTCTAAGTTTGAGTTCAAGAATAATCTATTATATTTTGAAGGACGCCTATATGTTCCAGAAGGAGAAGCACGTTTACGTGTTCTTCAAGCACGTCATGACTTTCCAGCAGCAGGGCACTTTGGATATAATAAGACTTTGGAACTCATATCAAGAGATTTTTGGTGGCCACAAATGTGGAAGTCAGTCAAAGACTTTGTACAATCATGTGATATTTGTTCAAGATCAAAAATTCCTCGTCATCGACCTTACGGACTTCTTCAGCCATTACCTATACCAGAACAACCATGGTCTTCTGTTTCTATGGATTTCATCACAGATCTTCCAAGCTCAAGATCTTATGATTCTATATTTGTGATAGTAGATCGTTTCACCAAGATGGCACATTTTATGCCATGTACAAAATCTATCACAGGTGAAGAAACAGCTAAGCTTTTCATTGATAATATCTATCGCTATCATGGATTACCTAAAGATATCATATCGGATAGGGGAACTCAATTTGTGTCAAGATTTTGGAGGACCCTTGTCAAGATTTTAA
The DNA here is from genome assembly GCF_059467195.1 of Physcomitrium patens. Classification (NCBI taxonomy): domain Eukaryota; kingdom Viridiplantae; phylum Streptophyta; class Bryopsida; order Funariales; family Funariaceae; genus Physcomitrium; species Physcomitrium patens. The sequence continues at coordinate 3,907,579 of NC_143410.1, forward strand.
AAGTGGACATAAAACTATCTTAGGCTTTTCATCCTCAAACTGATGGACAAACAGAGCGCGTAAACCAAGTCTTGGAGCAATATTTAAGGTGTACTATCAACTACCAACAAGATGATTGGACAACCTTTTGCCATTGGCAGAGTTTGCTTATAATAATACGGTACATTCTTCCACGCAACAAACACCTTTCTTTGCCAATTATGGCTATCATCCACGACTTGATACTTTTGATTTTTCAAAAGTTGATAATCCTGCAGCAGAAGATATGGCAAATCGGTTGTCAGAGTTACATGCAATAATGAAGACACAATTGAAGGAAGCTCAAGAACGACAAAAGATAAACGCAGATCTATATCGTAAGGAGCAACCACAGATCAACGTGGGTGATAAGGTATGGCTACTTCGTCGCAATATCAAGACCACTCGACCTTGTGACAAGTTGGACTATCGTAGGCTTGGCCCCTTTTCTGTTTCTGAACAGATCAACCCAGTTGCATATCGGTTACATCTACCGGAGTCAATGAAGTTCCATCCTGTATTCCACGTATCTCTTCTTGAACCATATAAGACAGTGGATATACAAGGAAGAAGACAAATGCCACCGCCTCCTATAGAAGTAGATAATAATGAAGAATTTGAGGTGGAAGAGGTATTAGACTCAAGGCGGCGCCGAAATAAGCTGGAATATCTTGTTCATTGGCACGGATATGATATTAGTGAACGCACATGGGAGCCATCCAGGAATCTAGCAAATGCATCAACTAAAGTCAAAGTTTTTCATCAACGACATCCATCAAAACCAAGATGAAAATCTCTCTTATAAAAGAGACAAGATTGAGGCAAGATAACATTCAATTTCCTATCCTTGTTTGTAACTTCTTTGCATTTGTGATGCTAATTAGATGGAGAGTCAACAACCAGCGGATTCAACTCAAGAACCTTCGTTTGCTGACCTGCCGGACGAGACATTACGATTGTCACAACCTTCAAGACGACGCAATCGAGATGAAGATCTTCAAGAACGACATGTTCTTCCTCGAACAGATGGTGAGATACAACGCGTTTGGTATCATGATTTGGGAAGGGACTCCCGATGTTTGGTGATTTTGCTAGAGGTAGGAACAACTCCTGATGGTGTTCCGAATATTCTATTCGAAGGAAGTTATGAAGGCCTCAATAATGATCAAATAACTGGGTGGTCTTCCCGCCCTGGTATGGGACACTACCGATGGTTGAGAGGCCCTATCAATCATCTTCGAAGAGAACAGAGATCAGAGTATGTGGCGAATACAATTCGTCGCATCATAGATTTCCTCAACATATGATGACCGCTCCTCGTGGAATCATCTCTAGAAGGGGGGATAATGTCACGGCCATAATCATGTAAGCTAATAATTACATATAGAAATAGGTAGAAGTAAGTAAAAGTAGATAAAAGTAAGTTAATTGTATAATATTTAATATAGAAGCTTCCTAGAAACTTCCTAGACACTGCTTTGACTTCATAGGTGTCTTTAATTGACTTTTTGGATTAGAAACGTGGTCAACAAGTTGGCCATGTGCCACACATGTTGTTAGCTTGAAGATCAAGCTAACTATGTGGCCCACACATAGAAAAACTTGCCTTGTAAGTCAAGGCATGTGTCCTACAAAGTCAACACATATTGGAGGTTCTATAGAACGTCGCCACGTAGCCCCTAGTTAGATAGTATATATAGAGACAAGAGTGAAGGCTTCTTCACTCTTGTCAACTCCTTTCTTGCTTCTAGTCCATGTTCAAGAGTCTTTAGTTTCTTGTCTTGTGGCAATAGCCATTCCAGTTTCCTTTTAATATACCTATTTGTTTATATTATGACTTATTATATCGAGATAGCCTTTTGGTGTATATTTTTTCTCATCGAGTCTTTGTCCTTGACACAAGCATACAAAAATTGAGAAGAAAAGCTCTCAAAACCTCTCAATCATTGGCCGCCCTTCTTCTCTAATTTGAATGTTGACCTTTCAATACCAATTTTGCATTATTGAACTATTCAATTGCTTCAAAAATTGGATTTTAGATAAATATTTAAGTCTTAATTTTTTTCTTTAAATTTTGCTTCAACCCAATTAGAAAATATTGTTAGATCTTAAAATAATTTACTAGCCTTAAATCTCAAATTTCTAAGACTATAATACATGAAAATCCCCATAAGCTTCAATCTAATTTTTCAATTGACTTCAAATTTTTTACACACATTAATAATAAGCACAACAATAAATTGCTAAATTTTTACTTATATATACATTACAAAACTTATAAAAATTTGAAATTTCTAAACTTTTTTTTATTTCTAAAAATCTAAATCTACCAAATATATTATTAACTTTGATTTTTTTAAAAAATTTCTATATTAATCCAAATATCATGAAACTAATATATAAAAATATTTTTTTTAAGTTTACTCTTAAATCCTATTCTTGGATTTATAAAAGGACTATGAAATTACAAAAGGTGCTTGATTTTGTATCTTAAGATTTGATTTCAACTCTAATTGGCAACTAGTCCTTTCTAGGTACCAATTCTTGTCATTTTGAAAAACAATTTACTAAAATAAATTTCTAACTTCTTTTTATATATGCCTATATCATTTATTTTTTTATTCTATCTTATTTTGATTTATTTATGGCTCTAAAAAGTAAATAGAATCTATTTTTATAAAAGAAAATTTTAATACTACTAGATTTTACTACTTGCCTATCATTTATCTATATTATTTATTATATATTTTTAATTAGGCTCTTCCATAATATATATATATTTTTTAAAATATAATGGTCATATTACTACACAACAATGTAGATGATAAGATATGATTACTTTGTCACAATATTAAGACTATTTATTTTTGTGACAATATGAATTATTATAGGCTTGGAGCTTTTTCTATTTGTAAATAAGTCAATCTTATTGCTTATTCATTACATCTATTAGAATCTATGAAGATCCATTTTGTATTTTATGTGTCTCTTCTTGAACCACATAAAACAATTAATATCTCTAAAAGAAGACAAATACCACCTCCTCTTATAGAAGTAGATAATATTTAAGAGTTCAAGATAGAAGAAGTCTTAGATTCAAGGAAATGTCAAAATAGATTGAAATATCTTATTTATTAGCACAAATATGATATTAATGAATAAACATGGGAGTTAACAAAGAATCTTATAAATATAGCAAAAAAGGTTGATGCTTTTCATTGACGATATCCATCAATACCAAGATAAAGAATAAGAAGATCCATGAAAGATGATGACCACTCTTTGTAAAATTTGTTTGTAGAAAGAGGGATAATATCACAAATATATGTATTTAATTTATTAATTATCTATATGATTAGATAGAAGTAGGTTAAAATAAATTAATTTTATAATATCTTCTAAAGAAGCTTCTTAAAAGCTTCATAGATATAGTTTTGACTTTATTTGTATTTGTAGTTGATTGATAGATTAAAAACTTAGTCAATAAGTTAATCATGTGCCACATATGTTGGTAGTGTCATGGACATAATCATGTAAGCTAATAATTACATATACAAATAGGTAGAAGTAAGTAAAAGTAGATAAAAGTAAGTAAAAGTAAATAAAAGTAAATTAATTCTATAGTATTTAATATGGAAGCTTCCTAGAAGCTTTATAGATGTTGCTTTGACTTCATAGGTGTCTTTAATTGACTTTTTGGATTAGAAACGTGGTCAACAAGTTGGCCATGTGCCACACATGTTGTTAGCTTGAAGATCAAGCTAGCTATGTGGCCCACACATAGAAAAACTTATCTTGTAAGTCAAGGCATGTGTTCTATAAAGTCAACACATATTGGAGGTCCTATAGAACGTCGCCACGTAGCCCCTAGTTAGATAGTATATATTGAGATAAGAGTGAAGGCTTCTTCACTCTTGTCAACTCCTTTCTTGCTTCTAGTCTAGTTTCAAGGGTCTCTAGTTTCTTTGTCTTTTGGCAATAGCCATTCCAGTTTCTCTTTCAATATACATACTTGTTTATTTATATTTTGTTACCTTTCTTTGAGTGAAGGCTTACTTGTCTGAATTTTTTTTTCATCGAGTTCTTGTCCTTGACAAATTGACAAGAGTACACTTATAATATCAGAGCTTTGTCTAATCTTGATTAAGAGTGGATTACCCCTTTTTCTTGATAAGATATAAGCATATTAGAAGTTGCAGATTACCCTCTTCTAAATTGATATTGACCTTAGTATTTTCTTTATTCTCAAGTCCTCTCTTCTATTTGTCTTGAGCGATATTAGACATCTTCTTTCTTCTAAGTGTTATCATGGCAGAACTTGCCGAAATGAAAAATGCAATGGCACAAATATAAGAGCAATTAAAGAAATTAATGCTTGCGATTCATCAACTCAATTTACCACCACAAGGATCAACAAGATTGGCAAGAAGTGAAGATATAGAAATGATTAGAGTTGCTTCAACATCTGCACCAAATCATATCCCTTCTTCTATGGTGGAACGTCCTTCCAGTGTTAGAGAACTAAGTATTGTGCTATCCAAGAAATTTGATGGCACCAGATCCAAGTTTCGAGGATTTATCAATCAAGTGCAACTTGTGATTGAACTTCAATCACAAAGCTATCCAACTCCAGAATTGCAAGTTAGATTCATTGGTATGCTTCTTTCAAGTTCAGCACTATCATGGTTTTCATCTTTTTTTGAATGACGAGATCCAATATTGGATAATTTAGAGGCTTTTTTGGTAGAGTTTCGATCCATGTATGGAAAACATGATGTAGTTCGTGTTGCAATCAATAAGATCCATATTTTACGACAAGACAATCGATCAGTAATGTTATACGCTTCACAATTTTGACAACTTGCAACTGATATGAAGTGGGATGATGCTGCAGTTATTAGTGAATTTTTCTACGGATTACAATATGAAGTAAAAAAATTAATGCTCAACTTACCTGATCCTCAAACATTGAGTCAAGCAATTGACTTTGCTGTGAAGTGCGACAATTACCTTTTTGAATTTCGATCTGAGAATCGTACAAGTGAACCTCAACGTTACTATAATTCAATCGTAACACCAACACCTCTTTAACACATACATTCGGAAGTAGAAGATATGCAAAATGATGCAGTACGTTTCAAACCTCTTACTGAGCAAGTAAAGACTCGTCATCGTCAAGAAGGATTATATTTATATTATGGATAACCAAAGCACACTGCTCAATATTATCCAAAAAAATGATGCAATCACAAAATAAGGAGTATGGCTGTGAAAGAAGACAATATGTCGGAAAACGAGTTTGTCCAGCTACAATAGGGACCGTGTAGCTCGAACATTGCACCACATCTAGTAAAGGTCCTATTCTCTCCTCAGAGCCCTCTCCTTGTTTTACATTAAATGTTATTTTAGAACCTAAACATTACAAAGTCTCTGCCTTGTTAGATTCAGGAGCCTCAGCATATTTTTTAGATAAAGAAATATAAACGGAAACTAAAAGACATAGCATATCTTTAGTAAAGAAAACTAAACCTGTTCGTGTAGAAGTCATAGATGGTCGTCCATTGTCTTCTGAAGATATTATTCACGAAATCCTTCCTATAGAAGTAATAATCAATGGTCATAATAGTTTTGTAGTATTTAATATCATTAGATCTCCCTCTAATCCAATCATTTTAGATTTATCGTGGTTAGAAAAATACAACCGTCAAATAGATTGGATTTTCCGAACTCTTACTTTCTCTAAAAGTATAACTAACAGTATAGCTAATCAAGTAGAGAGTCATAAGTCCAGTTCAATTAAACCCGTATTTATAGGTGCAAAAGCTTTCTTACATGCTGCTATGAAAGAATCACCATATATTATTTATGCCACACCTGTTTCTACTGGTGAAAAGACTTCAAGTGGCATTCCAAGCCAATATCAAGAATTTCAAGATGAATTTGAAAAAAAAAATACGGATACACTCCCGGAACATCGTCCCTATGATTGTTCAATTGACCTTCAAGAAGGAGCACAACCGCCATTCGGACCAATCTACAGTTTATCACAAAATGAGTTAGCTGAACTCAAGGAGTATATTGAAGAAAATCTAGCGAAGAATTTCATACGCCATTCTAAATCTTCGGTAGGAGCTCCAATTCTATTTGTGAAGAAAAAAGATGGATCATTGCGGATGTGTGTTGATTATCAAGGACTCAGCAAGATTACCATCAAGAATAGGTATCCACTATCTTTAATATCTGGACTTCTTGATCAGCTAAATCAAGCTAAGATCGGTACAAAAATAGATCTTCGAGGAGCATACAATCTAGTACGTATTAAAGAAGGAGATGAATGGAAGACTGCATTTCGAACTAGGTATGGATATTTTGAATACAATGTCATGTCTTTTGGACTTACAAATGCACCAGCAGTTTTTCAACATCTAATGAATGATGTTTTTCGAGAGTTTTTGGACGATTTTGTGGTCTATTATCTAGACGACATCTTGATCTATTCTAAGAATCCAGAAGAACATGAACTTCATGTTCGTCGTGTGTTACAAAAATTAAGAGATGCAGGACTCTATGCCAAGATAGAAAAGTGTGTATTCCATACTACTCAAGTCGATTTTTTAGGTTACATCATTTCAAATGATGGACTTATGATGGATCCTAAGAAAGTTCAAACTATTATAGATTGGAAGATCTCAAAAACAATAAGAGATGTCCAATGTTTTTTGGGATTTACCAACTACTATCGGATCTTCATCAAAGACTTCTCTCGAATTGTAGCTCCACTTACACGTTTGACTTGTAAAGACAAACTCCAATGGAATCAAGAAGCGGAAGTTACTTTTGAATCTCTGAAGACAGCGTTTATTTTTGCACCAATTTTGTATCGTGTTGATTTTTCCAAAGTATTCTTTATGAAAACAGATGCATCGGACTTTGCTCTGGATGAGGTTCTATCACAAATGGGAACAGATGACAAACTTCATCCAATAGCCTTTCATTCAAGAAATTTCTTAGCAGCAGAAATCAATTATGAGATCCACAACAAAGAACTTCTTGCAATTGTGGATTCTTTTCAAGAATGGCGTCATTATCTAGAAGGCGCTTCCAGTCGAGTCACCATGTATACGGATCACAAGAACCTCGAATATTTTATGTCAACACGCGTATTAAATCGTTGCCAAGCTCGTTGGAGCATGTCTTTATCAAGATTCGAGTTCATCATCACTTATCGGCCAAGAAAACAACAAGGTTTGTCCGATGCCTTGTCTAGACGTTCTTATCTTGTACCAAAAGAAGGAGATGCAGCTTTTGAGCAATAAAAAATAGTTCTCTTAAAACTAGAGTAATTTCATGTTCGAGCAATAAAATCAACATTGACTGTTGATTTAACTTTTCTTAAGCAAGTCTTGTTAAGTATGTCTTTAGACCCTCGTATTTATGATATCAAGAATAATTCTTCTAAATCGCATGATCCCTCTAAATTTGAATTCAAGAACAACCTACTCTATTTCGAAGGACGCTTATATGTTCGAGAAGGAGAAGCACGTTTACGTGTTCTTCAAGCTCATCACGACTTTACAGCAGCAGGACATTTTGGATATAATAAGACTTTGGAGTTGATATCTAGGGATTTTTGGTGGCCTCAAATGTGGAAGGCAGTCTAAGACTTTGTACAATCATGTGATGTTTGCTCAAGATCGAAAACTCCTCATCATCGACCTTTTGGACTTCTTCAGCCATTACCCATTCCAGAATTACCATGGTCTTTTGTTTCTATGGACTTCATCACGGATCTTCCAATCTCAAGTTTTTATGACTTTATATTCGTGATAGTAGATCGTTTTACCAAGATGGCACATTTTGTACCATGTACAAAATCTATCACAGGTGAAAAAACAGCTAAACTCTTTCTTGACAATATCTATCGCTATCATGGATTACCCAAAGATATTATATCAAATAGGGGAACTCAATTTGTATCAAGATTTTGGCATACTCTTTTCAAGATTCTTAAAGTGGATATAAAACTATCTTTGGCATTCCATCCTCAAGCTGATGGACAAACGGAGCATATTAATCAAGTTTTGGAGTAATATTTAAGACGTACCATTAATTACCAACATGATGATTGGACAACTCTTTTACCATTAGCAGAGTTTGTTTACAATAACACGGTATATTCTTCTACAAAACAAACACCTTTCTTTGCTAATTATGGTTATCATCCACGACTTGATACTTTTGACTTTTCAAAAGTTGATAATCTTGCTGCGAAAGATTTAGCAATCAAATACGAATGTCTATCGAAAGGAACAACCATCATTCATCTTGGGTGATAAGGTATGGCTACTTCATCGCAATATCAAGACCACTCGTCCTTGTGACAAGTTGGACTATTAAAGGCTAGGACCATTTTTTATTTCTGCACAAATCAATCCAGTTGTATATCGTTTACATCTACGAGAGTCAATGAAAATCCATCCAATATTCCACGTGTCTCTTCTTGAACCATATAAGATAGTGGACATAGCAAGAAGACGACAAGCTCCACCTCCTCCCATAGAAGTGGACAATAATGAAGAGTTTGAAGTAGAAGAAGTCTTAGATTCAAGGCAGCGCCGAAATAAATTAGAATATTTTGTCCATTGACACGGATATGGTATTAGTGAACGCATATGGGAGCCAATAAAGAATCTTGCAAATGCAGCAAAGGTGGTGGAGGCTTTTCATGGACGACATCCATCAAAATCAAGATGAAAACGTTCTTTATAAAAGAAACAACATCTAGGCAAGATAACATTCTATTTTCAATTCTTGTTCGTAGCTTCTTTGTAGTAGTGACGCTCAGGAGATGGAAGACCAATAACCAGCGGATTCGATTCAAGAGCCTTTATTTGCTGACCTACCGGATGAGACATTACGATTGTCACAACCTTCAAGACGACGCAATTGAGATGAAGATCTTCAAGAACGACATGTTCTTCCTCGAATAGATGGTGAGATACAACGCGTTTGGTATCACGATTTGGGAAGGGACTCCTGATGTTTGGTGATTGTGCTAGAGGTAGGAACAACTCCTGATGGTGTTCCAAATATTTTATTCGAAGGAAGTTATGAAGGCGTCAACAATGATCAAATAACTGGGTGGTCTTCTCGCCCTGGTATGAGACACTACTGATGGTTGAGAGGTCCTATCAATCATCTTCGAAGAGAACAAAGATCAGAGTATGTGGCGAATATAATTTGTCGCATCATAGATTTCCTCAACATATGATAAGCGCTCCTCGTGGAACTCGTTCCTAGAAGGGAGGGTAATGTCACGGACATAATCATGTAAGCTAGTAATTACATATACAAATAGATAGAAGTAAGTAAAAATAGGTAAAATTAAATTAATTCTATAGTATTTAATATGGAAGCTTCCTAGAAGCTTTATAGATGCTGCTTTGACTTCATAGGTGTCTTTAATTGACTTTTTGGATTAGAAACGTGGTCAAAAAGTTGGCCATGTGCCACACATGTTGTTAGCTTGAAGATCAAGCTAACTATGTGGCCCACATGTAGAAAAACTTGTCTTGTAAGTCAAGGCATGTGTTCTATAAAGTCAACACATATTGGAGGTCCTATAGAACGTCGCCACGTAGCCCCTAGTTAGATAGTATATATTGAGATAAGAGTGAAGGCTTCTTCACTCTTGTCAACTCCTTTCTTGCTTCTAGTCTAGTTTCAAGGGTCTCTAGTTTCTTTGTCTTTTGGCAATAGCCATTCCAGTTTCTCTTTCAATATACATACTTGTTTATTTATATTTTGTTACCTTTCTTTGAGTGAAGGCTCACTTGTTTGAATTTTTTTTTTATCAAGTTCTTGTCCTTAACAGGTAGCTTATAAAACAAGCTAATTATATGATGTAAAAATAAAAAAATTATCTTAAAAATTAAGTTATCTTTCTTATAAAATCAACACATATTAAAAGTCCTACAAAACATTGCAATATAGCTCTTTGTTAGATAGTATATATAGAGAAAAAAGTAAAGTCTTCTTCACTCTTATCAATGCCTTTCTAGTCTTTAGTCTTATTTCAAGACTTTCTAGTTTTTTTTATTTTTTAGCAATAGCTATTTAAGTTTAATATTATATCATATTTGAATGATTATCTAGTCTTTTCAAGTAATACAAAAATTTCTTGATCTTTTTATTCTTCAAAATTCATTTTCTTGATAGAATAACTTTATTCAATTTAGTGATTTAATTGCTCCTAAGAATTTTGTCTACCAAATCATCTATATCATGTGATGTGGCATTGGATACCAAATCTCATCAAATATATATAATTTTATTTTATTTAGTGGTTTTCTATCATGAATTGGCCTCATGTAATTATATTTGATTTTTTTTTCTTTAAATATTATCTATGTATTAGTCAATAAGGTAGTGATCAATTTTGATGATCAAATAAAGAATATATGATAGAAAATTGAAGGCTATTTTAACTCACTAGTAAATGCTAAAATTTAAGTTCTTGCATTGATTGAAGTACGTGTGATTAATTTCTAAATCCAAATTCTTGTAATAATTAATATGCTCATATCCAACTCAATCTATTCTTTTATCTTTCAAAACTAAAAAAAAAAAAATGTGATAAGACTGCTAATTAAGCATATGTTGTATTAGAGAATATATATTTTATTTTTTTAAAATTAAGACAAGGTTTAAAAGTGCAATCATTAAGAACAACCAATACAAAAGATAATAAGAATTTGTAAAAGATATAAAATTATAATTGAATATAAGAAAATATAATTATATATTGTATAATTGTTGAGCTAGATGAAAAAATGGATAAACAATCAATGATTGAAATTATATAGTCATTGATAAAAATATATAGATTGATAACATTGACATATTAATTCTTAATGTATTAGGCTTAATTTTTTCTTACATTCATATACTACAGATGGATAGATGATATATTGAATGTATTATTTTTGATATAAAAAATATACTTAATATTTGTCATAATAAGTTAGTGCAAAGATTCAGTAGTATACATAAAGATAGACTTTAAGAAAGTAGCCATCACCTCTCCATAGGAAGAATCTAACTTGATTAATATCATTTAATACTACAAAACTCACTCACTACTTGCTATAAGGCAATCAAAACTAATTAAGTCATAAAAAATAATCACAAATGCTTCTATTAATACAAAAATATGAACTCCAATATTTATTAGTGAATTAAAGTAGTATCTTATTTTTACCACAAATTCACAAAACATCAATTAAATTGGATGTGGTGGTATAAAATATATCCTAATATTATCTCCAGCTTGGCTATATATCCTATATTTATTTTATTGTCCATCCACAATTTGAAATAAAAAAAGATTTCTTTATGTAGAAGATTATAATTAATTGTGATTCAATGCATAAAGAGGGTATCTTCTAAAATATTAATAATTAGGCTTGTTTGGAGCATAATATTATTGGAATGTCAATTCTAGTAAAATTGACTATGTTTATTTGTTGGTCAAGATCCAATGTAAAATATTCATCACCTAATTGATTAAATAGAGCATCAATTACTAAAACATTTTGCTAAATGACATAATTAGAAGATAGTAGCAAAGATAAAAGAAGGACAAAATTCCATTGTGGATAGAAATCAAATAGTTGTAGAGTACTATTTATTACAAGATGTTCATGGAGTAGGTATTTAAATAGAATATCAAAAGTAGTAGTAAATTTTCTTGTACACTCTTCATTTTTTTTTATGCTTCTACAAATATATACACTTTTAGTACTATTAAAGGAAATTTTTTGTAAAATACCTAATTATAAAAAAATCTATTCAAATAAATCTAAGTTTGAAATTTTTTGTCTTTAATTTTTGCTTGAAGCTTCTTTTTTGATGCTCTACATATGTTGTAATTTTGTGCCAAATATTATGAAATTTCATTGTAGATACTTTCAGCCCCTTCTTTAAAACAACTTAGCTCCCTTCTATCCTCAATGTGTTAATATTTTTAAAATAAATCTCTCCTTGTAAGGTAACTAAGTTATTGTTATATAACTAATATCAATGAAAAACCTAGCATAGTCTTACTTAAGTTTTTTTCAATTGGATTCAAAAAAATCAACTATATGACTATGCACAACCTGATTCCAACATTGTATGAAATTTTTCCATTCATCTATAAAAAATTCTTATTTATAATTTACAAAAATATTCTTGTTAATATGCCAAATAAAAAGTAGTTTAAATTTCATAAGATTTTTTATTTTTATTTTTATTTTTTTATTGCAAGTACAATTACTAATTTCCTATCAATCACCAATGTAAGTAGTATCACTTTAATGTCAAAAAGTGATTTAATCCTATCTAATGCCTAAACATAGTTCACTTCTTTTTTATGCTTCAAAAATATAAAACATGATGAGAAAGTAGAATTTAAAGAAGTGACACCTACAATATAAAAGAGTGGCATTTAAAATTTATTAGTCTTATGTATAAAATTTTACAAAATAATATAAGGATATTTTTGTATAAGTTCTATTAAAAGAAGATGGACAAAGAATAATTTAGTGATGGCACTACTTTCATCACAACAATAATTGTATTGAAAATCCAGCTTGTTCAATTTGTCTAGCAAAGCTACAATAACTATATGTCTTTGTAGCAATTGAATTTGCACGTCTCTTTTTTTAAAGATGTTTCTATGATTCCAAGCTCTTATTACTAAATAGCAGTTGAAATTATTATATGCTTGGTCTTTGTAAAGAAAAGTTGTTGCACCTATTATTGCATTTCAAATGGCAAGCATCTTGTAATAGAATATGCTGACATATTTAAAAAAAATAGATGGTTGTGAATAAAATTTTGAATAAAATGATACCAAATTCTAAATTTATACTTCTTAGTACACAAATTAAATGGATAATTTCAAAGAGGTCTATATTGATGCCTTTATTTGATTGTTGACTTATTAATATTTTAGTTACTACAATATTCACAATTCTTTGCAAGTTGTTTACCATAGCTACTTGAAGTCTTCTAAAATTATAATTATGAATATTAAAGTTGTACATACAATAAAAATTTAAGCAAATTACTTATGCTTTGTTAAATATTGTTGCTGATTTCTACACATAATATTTGGGACAAATAATAAATGACTTTTGCAAAGTATCTCACCTACAATGACTAAGCAAACAAGTTCTTTTGGCACCTTAATTGACTTCAACTTCTCTTGTTGTCTCACAAAGATTACAAATGCTGATATTGCCAAGTAATTTTTTTTTTTTTTTTTAACTTTTTAATAAAAAAAAATGTATGCTCAAAGATATAATAAAAAATTTAGATACAAAATTTCCCAAATTTGCCAAAGGAAATACAAGATCACAATTCAAAGAAAGACTAATTTTACAATCTAAGGAAAAAAATAATAATTGGCAAGCATGTGTAAATTCTCTCTACTTATTAACAAAAATTCAAGCCTTGGTGAATATTATGCATCTCTCAAGTAAGCTACATGTTAATATAAAACATAAACATAAAAATTATTTAATATAAAATATAAAATTTTAAGTATGCTATAAAAATTAAAGATCTGTAAATTCAATAATCAATTTTTTTTTAAAATTATTAATAAAATAAAATAAAATAATAAATATACACATACACACACACACATATATATATATATATATATATATCAAGAGAAAAAAAAGAAAAAGAGAGAAAGAGAGAAAAAAAAAATATTATAAATATAAAACTACTTACAAAGAATCATTGATCTAGTGACAAAGTTGTATTTGTAATAGTTTAGTAAAGATTATGAGGTTGAATGTCTTTTTTAATTGCCAAATTATTCTGAAAATTGTAGGTTATTATTTTTCAATCCTATTTACTAAAAAATTTACACAAATTATACATGACATCATATGATTTATAGATTTTTTGTGCTGAAAATTAAGATTGAATGTAGAATATGTTTTATCCTTATAAGAGAATTAAAAACTAAATAATACTACAAATATTTGAATATCAACAAAAATTCAGGCCTTTATGAATTTAAATTTTATGTATTTATGAACTAAAAAAATAATTAATAAGACATCTCTAATACAACCTTATATTTGATCATTGTAAGTTTATATACCAAGTAAATCCATTTTTTTATAAAAGCTCAAGTAAATAGCCTTCTTTTCTTGTATTTGACAAGCCTATAAATTGAAAAAAATATTAGATCTTCCAATCTTACTAGTACAATATGTATGCACTTATCTTCTCAAATAATTACTAAATTCATTAATAGTATTCAATTGGTGATATATTATTGTTGATCAATGCAAGTCAAAGTGCAAAATTCTTAATGTTACAATTGACTTTGGGTTTATAAATCTACGTAATTTTAAGGACATGAATCAAAATAAGAAAAATCTAAAAACTTTCTTATATAACTCAAAAAGAATAAATATTTATTCTAAAAGTATTATAGTATTAAGACTAGAATAAGTATTGCTAAAGGCAAGAAGATGATAGACTCTTGATACTAGATTAAAAATAAAAAAAGAATTAACAAGAATGAAAAAGGCCTCTATGTATACTATGTAATTAAGAGCTATATAGCAATATTCTATATGACCTCAAATACGTGTTCAAATTACAAAATACATGTCTTAACTTACAATACAAGTTTTTTATATGTATGCCACATAGTTAGCTTATTCTATAAGCTATCAATAAGTGTGATATGTGGCTAACTTGTTGATCAAGTTTCTAACCTATCAATCAACTATAAACATGTGTAAAATTAAAGCAGTGTCTATGAAGCTTTTAAGAAGCTTTTTCAAAAGATATTATTTAATTAATATATTTTTATTTAATTATATTTAATTATATAGATAATTATTGAAGTAAATATATATATATATATATATATATATATATATATATATATATATGATATTTTTCTTTCTTTTTAATTATGTATTAAGTCAATAAATGATAACTCTTGTGTTGAATTTGTTGGTTATTGGTTCTCCATTCTTTTAGTGCTACTATAAACAAAAATTGAAGGTAGCATGCTATCTTTCCTAGATCTTATTTATTTTATGGTAAAGAATTGTTATTCTTTATTATAATTTTGAAATATGTCATTGATGAAAAGAATCAACTTTTTCAAATGTATTTGTAAGATTTTTTATTTACTCCCATGTATATTTATTAATATCATATTTGTACCAATGAATAAGATATTTCAACCTATTTTGGTACCATCTTGAATCTAAAACTTCTTCTATCTTGAATTCTTTATTATTATCTATTTCTATATGAAGACATTGTCATAATACAAAAGTTCTTGCTTGAGGACGCATTGGGCATTTAATTGTAGAAGGTAAGTAAAATAGCAACAATAATCCTACCAAGTCTAATAGAATCTTAAATAAACTTTATACAATCATTAATAATCCTAATCAAATTTTAACAAATCTAAAATAAATTTAAAAGAATTGAAAAAGAAATATAAAGAATTCTTAATTTAATCTTAAAGAAAAATAACAAAAAATTCTTTAAAAAATATTAGAAATAGAAAATTTTTAAAAAATAATAAAAAATCTTAAAGGAATATTAAAAGTAAATTTTTTAAATAAATTATAAATAAATCCTAACCAAATTCTAATTTAATTCTGATTAAAATCTTAAAAAATCTTAATCAAATCTTAGGTCAAATACTAATAAAATCCTAATGAAGTCTTATATCCTAATCAATCTTTAACCTATCTTTAAATCTTAAATAAATCTTAACAATCCTTTAGTAGATTAAAAATTCAATAACTAATGATTGAATAGTTGATTTTGACTCAAAATTTGTATACCTTACAACAACTAAATAAGAAATATGTATATATAATTTGAAGAAGACCTCACATACCAATAGTAACAAAGCTCAATTGTTAGCTAACCTCTTTCTTTGATTTGAATGTTAATCTTTCAATACCATTTTTTTTTTTTTAAATAATTCAATTTCTTTAAAAATTAGGTTATGTATAGATATTAAAGTCTTAATTTTTTTCACAAAATTTTACATTATTCTAATTAATAGATATTATTAGATCTTAAAATCTCTCACTAATCTTAAATCTCAAATTTTTTAGATGATAATCCTTCAAAATCCTCATATCCTTCAATTTAACTATTTGATTGGTTTCAAATTTTTCACACATTTGTAACAAGTACAACAATAAATTATTCATTTTTTATTTCTACATACTTTGAAACTCATAAAATTTTGAAATTTATAAACCTGTATTTATTTCTCAAAATCTAAATCAATTGAGTACATTATAAACTTTAAAAATCTTTCAAAACTTCAATATTAATTCAAATGATATAAAATAAATATTTAAAAATTTCTTTTTAAATTTACTCTTAAATTCCATTCTTCAATTTACAAAAGAATCCTAGAGTTGCTATATGTATAAGGTTTTATAGCTTGAGGTCTAATTTTGATCCTAATTGACAACCAATCCTCTTTAGGTATCAATTTTTATTAATTTGAGATAATTTTTGCTTCAACCTATTGTTAATTCTATCTTAAATATATTTATATCAATTTATTATTTTATTTATTTTGATTTATCTCATTTATGCCACTATAAAGCAAAAAAAAGTTCTTTCTATAAAAGACAATATTAAGATAAATCTTTTTACTACCTTTTTATAATTTATCATTATTTTTTTATTACATCTTTCTATTAGGCTCTTCTATAATAACATCCATACTTTTATTTTTTATTATATAGTCATGTTATTATATGACAACATGGCATTTGTCTTCTTTCCAAAATATTCATTGTCTTACATAACTGAAGATGAGAGACATGAATTATGAAATGGATTTTCATAGACTTTGGTAGATGTAATTGATATGCAATAGGATTGATTTCCTTATAAATAAGAAATAGTTTAGGCTTATGGTAATCCAACTTGTCACAAAGGTGGCTACTTTTGATATTACAATAAAGTAACCATACCTTGTTGCTAATATAGAATTGAGATTATTCCTTACAATAGGCAGCTACATTGGTCTTCTATCATTTTTGAACTTCTTTTAGATGTGCCTTTATAGTTGTATGTAGTTCAAATAAATAATTTGTCAAATATTTTGCTGCATAATTATCAACTTTTGAAAAGTTTAAAACATCAAGTTATAGATAATAACCATAATTAATAAAAAAAATATTTTTTGAATAAAAAAATGTATCATATAATTATAAGAAAACTCCATCAATGGAAAAAAGGTCGTTTAATAGTCTTATTGATAATTGATGATACACTTCAAATATTGCTTTAGAATTTTGTTTATACACTTTATTTATGCATAGGTTTAATAATGAAAAGCCAAAGAGAGCTTTATATTCATCTTTAGAATTTTGATAAGGATTTTCTAAAATCTTAATATAAATTAAATCCTTCTATCCAATATAATAACTTTGGATAATTCATAATAGCAATGAATGTTGTCAAAAAATAATTTAGCTATTTTTTCAAATATAATAGATTTTTTATATAATACAAAATAAGCCATCTTTATAAAATAATCTACTATCACAAATATAAAATCATACAAACTTGAGAGTAGAAGATCCATTATAAAATCCATAGAAATAGAAGACTGATTATTTTGGAATAAGTAAAGTCAATGATAAGGAATTTGAATCTTGAAAAAACATCACATGATTGCAAAAAGTCTTTGAATACTTTTCATATTTGAGGCTACCAAAAATCTCTAGATATTAGCTTCAAAGTTTTGTTGTATCCAAAATATTCAATTGCTAAAAAATTATAATAAACTTAAAGAGCATATAATCATGCTTTAACTTTTAGAATGTTTAATTGTTTCTTAAAAAAGAATAGATTATTCTTGAATTTTAACTTAGAAGTATCATAAAACTTAATATCATGAATAAGATGATCAAAAAATATACTTGATTAAACTTGTTGAGAAAGGTTGAATCAAGAGCCAATATTAATTTCATTACTCAAAGTTGAAAATACTCTAGCTTCAAGAGAATCATTTTTTGTTAATAAAAAGATGTATTTCTTTCTTTTAGTGCAAGATAAGAATATCTAAAAAAATATTTGATAAACCTTATTGTTTTTGGAATTGATAAGTGAAATTAAAATCAAATCTTGATATGGATATGCTCCAATAGGCTTAATAAGAATTCAAAACATGTGCCAATATGAAGTGCTTGAGGTTTGTATAATTCGTATATATGGTTATTGAATTAGAAGTGTTTTCTAGATAATAACACCATTCTTAAAATGAATCTACAATTGCAAGAAGCTATTTGTCATGGATCTTGTACTTAATCTTGGTTGCTAAAAAATTTCTTTAAATAAAAAGCTATTAAATGAAACTTGTCATTCACTCCTATATATGAAAAAAAAAGCATCCATAGCAAAGTTTGATGCATTTTTTTCCATAAATAATTCCTTAAAAAAGTTGATACAATACAAAATTGGTACAAAAATAAATGTTGTTTTCAAAGCTTTAAAAGATGATTTAGTTTCTTTGCTTCACTCAAGTTTGTCTTTACATGTCAAAAATGTAAGAAGAGTCCTAATTTAAGAAAAACTCTTAATAAAGATTTGATAATAAGAGACAAATCCTAAGAAATATTGTACATCTTTGATTGTTTTTTGAAATCTTTTAATCCATGATAGTTTGAATCTTCTTAGGATCTACTATAAGACTATAATTTGAAATGATATATCCTAAGAAGTCAACTTAAATAATGTAAAATATATACTTTTTTATCTTGGTATATAATCTTGCATCTCTTAATTTTTATAATATACAACAAATATGAAGTTGATATTCTTTAATTTTCTTAGAATAGATTAAGATGTTATCAAGAAATCCACAAAAAATATTATTTATTACATGTTGAAAAGCAATTGGTGCATTATTGAGTCTAAATAGCATGATATTATATTTAAAATACTAATATCTTATTTAAAATGTAATTTTTTATTCATATTTTTTATTAATACATATCAGGTTGTATGTTCATTATATATCTATTTTTGTATAGATCTTTGTTTGATTGAATTGATAAAAAAGTCTTGAAATTGAAAGTAGAAGATATCTATTCTTCATGGTGATCTTGTTGAGTCCTTAATAGTCTACATATATCTACAAAGATCTCTCTATTTTCTTCACAAATAAGATAGGAGCCCTTATTGGAAATTTCGAATAGTGTATGAAGTTCTTGGCCAAATTCTTATCAATGTATTCCTTAAATGTAGCCAACTTATTCTATAATAGGCTATAGATTGGTCTAAAATGGTGGTTGAGCTTCTTTTTAAAGATTAATAGAACAATCATAGAAATGATGGTCTAAAAGAATATCTATAATTTTTTTTTCCAAAAGCATCTTGATAATCTTAATATTGGTTTAAAATGTGACTTGAAATCTTTTTTTATTAATAATAGATATGGCATATATAGCAAAAATTGACCCTTCTTTTATAGCATACATAAAAGCTTTTGCACCTACTAATAAAGTTTTAGATATATTAGATTTATGGATTTTTACTTGACTAACAAAATATTAGACTAAATTATAAAAAAAATCAAAATTATAAGAAATCTAATCTGTTTGAAGATTATACTTTTTTAGTCATGATAATCTTAAAATAATTAGATTAAATAAAAATCTAATCACATTAAATATTACTAAGCTATTATGACCACTAATTACTACATCTAAAAAAATAATTTCATAGATAACATCATAATCATATATTACATAAATCATAAACCCTAACAAATAATCATCTATTATTTTTTCTATATATCTATATATATATATATATATATATATATAGATAGATAGATAGATTTGATTTTTTTAATTAAAAATATTTTATTTTTTTGATAAAATCTTTGTTTATAAAAATAGGTTGAGGCTTCTGAATCTAATAAGGCTAATACTTTATGATTTTTTGGTCCTAAAAAAACTTCTATTGTGAAATAAAGTGAGGAATGTGAAAGAAAAATAGGACCTTAACTACATATTACATAAGATTTCAACAGCTTAATTTCTATTTTAGCTAGAAAAAATTATTTTTTGACACAGTGTCATCTTTAGCAATCAAATTCTTTATTTTGTAATTTCATTGTTTTTTTGGATAATGTTGAGCATTGTGCTTAAATTCTCCATAGTATAAGCACAAACCTTCTTAACAATGACAAGTCTTTTCTTGCTTAATAAGAAATTTAAAATGTATTGTGTTAATTTGCATAGGCTTTGGTCTAAATAAATAAACTTTCAAAAACTCAGAAGATGTTGCCATTACTTGACTTGCACTTCTCCAACCAAATCTTTATTCTTAACATCTTTCAAAGATTAAATTATTGCATTTAATAACTTAAGTAATAATTGCTCGAATGACTCTACTCTCGGTATTATCAACAATAAATCTTTGACATTATCTTTCAATCCATATCAAAATTGATTGATAAAGACTTTGTCATTTCAATCCACATCACAAGGAAGGTTTTAAAATTTAACAATATATATGGTGGCTAAATATAAACTTTGATATAGAAATAGGAGCTTGATCTTTGCTATTTTTTTTCAATCACTTTTTCTAAATATAGTCATAAATACTTTTAAGAATGAATTCAAATCCTAAAGTAGTTTTGAATCTTTTTCAATCAAATGTATTAATATCAAGGACAAGAACTCGATGAAAAACAATTCAGACAAGTGAGCCTTCAGTTAAAGAGAGGAAACAAAATATAAATAAACAAGTATATATATTGAAAGAGAAACTGGAATGGCTATTGCCAAAAGACAAGAAAACTAGAAACCCTTGAAACTAGACTGGAAGCAAGAAAGGAGTTGACAAGAGTGAAGAAGCCTTCACTCTTGTCTCTATATATACTATCTAACTAGAGGCTACGTGGCGACGTTCTATAGGACCTCCAATATGTGTTGACTTTGTAAGACACATGCCTTGACTTACAGGGCAAGTTTTTCTACGTGTGGGCCACATAGTTAGCTTGATCTTCAAGCTAACAACATGTGTGGCACATGGCCAACTTGTTGACCACGTTTCTAATCCAAAAAGTCAATTAAAGACACCTATGAAGTCAAAGCAGCATCTAAGAAGTTTCTAGGAAGCTTCCATATTAAATATTATAGAATTAACTTACTTTTATCTACTTTTACTTACTTCTACCTATTTCTATATGTAATTACTAGCTTACATGATTATGTCCATGACATTACCCCCCCTTCTAGAGACGAGTTCTACAAGGAGCGGTGTCGTATTACGTGCTTTCCTGCTCAAGAACGCGTTGGGCATCTAGCTGTAGAAGGTAGTATAGAGATTCGCCGATAGTCAAGCAGTCTATCAGTTTTTGACTGCTGGAATATAAACGACTGCAACAATGTACCATAAATCTATATAGATGCTCTTCGACTGCTTGTCGAAGTCTTTTTTTATTTATTTTTTTGCCCCAGCTGGTAGGTCTCTAGACGTTACAGAGAACCCCGAACAATCCAAACTGTTAATCTTCAATATCCCTTTGTACTTACGATCTTATATCCACTAACTGTCCTGTTAGATTAACCTAATAAATTTCATTCACTCCGCATACTCAATCCTATAGACACTCTTTTAATCCTTCAATCACAGACGTAACTCGATTTTATAAAACAGTCAAGAGTATTCAAACCCACTTCATTAAAAATCTTGATTTACCATTACAATACTGACTTCAGCAGCGATTGCCTCAGCCTTTTCAAAACTCTACGAAGAAGAAAAATCCAAATTCTCTGTCTTTCCTTCCCCGACCCGAAGCATGAAGCTCCTCTCTCTAATTCCCTTGATCTTCAAAAAACCTCCAATGAAACCCGACCTGGTAACCTTGCAAAAGCTTGAAAACTAGCTCCCCCCGATTCCCCTTAACCTTATCCTCTGAATTTCTTCAATCTTCCATCTTAGATCCGGAATTGGCTCCCGCCGTCAGAGCTTAGATCGGAAACTGGCTCACGTCATCAAGGCCTTCTCCTCCGTTTTTACCTTTAAGAGATCCATTTACTATAAACAACGTTCCCTGAAACGGCACAGAGAATAGGACAACCCGAAACAGAATCGAAACCCCGTAATCGGGACCACATTGAGTCGCTCGACCAATTCAGGTCTCATATTGGATAAGATATCCGTAGTAATCTGGATGCTTGTGTAATTGGGTCAAATTGGTCTTCGCGTCAGACTGGCTGAGGCCCGTAGTAAGACCTGGATTTTCCCGTAACTAGACTGCATTGGGTTGCCCCACCAATACAGGTCTCATATTGGGTAAGAGGACCCGGATTGGATTCTCGAAATTGGATCCAATTGGCTCCTCGAACCCGTCGTGTGAATTGGTCCTTCTCTTCCTGCTGACTCCCGTTATTGGAATCGAATGGAGCATTTTAGTATGCCCCGGCTGACTGTAACGGAGTGACTGAACCTGACCACTCAGTATTTGTACTAGAGTTGGTCGATGCTCCCAATATTCGAGATAACTGAATATTAATAAAATTCCCCTTTCTTTTTTATTTTCACTGTATACTCGTATTACAACATGACATCCACCCCCTCTGAACCTGTGCATCCTCCGGTATGCACCAATTTACCCAATTGCTGTTTGATTCAGAATATATCTCCTACGTCTTTGTCCAGTTCGTCTTCGTCACCTTCATTATCCAAATCACTTTCATCTTCTTGCTGCGGAATCTCTGTACCTTCATTAAGGTCTTCCATATTCATCTCTGCGTGTCTTCGTTTAAATATTTTTACTCGCTTCCCTGCAATTGGTATTTTCAATTTTGTACCATCTAACTCCCGTAATGA
Organism: Physcomitrium patens; assembly: GCF_059467195.1. Taxonomy (NCBI): domain Eukaryota; kingdom Viridiplantae; phylum Streptophyta; class Bryopsida; order Funariales; family Funariaceae; genus Physcomitrium; species Physcomitrium patens. Next base: position 3,930,517 of record NC_143410.1, read on the forward strand.
GTAAGTCGCATTATCATAAACAGTTGTTACAACATATGGTCCAAACCAACGTTTTGAAAATTTCTGCAAAGTACTATGTTGATTATCCAGACTATTGTCATAAACAAGTACCCAGTCACCTTTCTCGATTGCTTTTGGTCTCAATCGATGTTGCTTATCGAATCGCGCCTTCTTTTGTAACCTTGCTCTTTTTAACCTCTCCAATGCTATCTAGACATCTTCCGTTCTTTGCTCCAATTGTCGAATCCTAATAGCCAGAAGTTCTTCTCTTGTCAATCCATCTTCCCATGGTAGCATACTCCAAGTAAGTACCTTTTCTTCAATCGGCATAATTGGTTTTTGACTTGTCATAAGTTCTACTGGCATATATCCTGTCACCAAACTATGTGTTGTTCGATCAGCCCATAATGCAAATGACAAAAGCCGTGGCCACTCTTTAACCTTCTCATTACAAGCTTTAACCAATGCTTTCACAATCGGCGGGTGACCGCGTTCGCTTTTCGCATTCCCTTCCGGATTATAAGCAGTAGTCAGTGATAGTTTAACTCCACATTTTTCAAAGAACTTACGAGCTTCTTGTGCATTTAATTCTCCACGATCTGCAGTGATTTTTCCTACGCACCCGTAACGGCAAATGACATCTTCAAGCAAAAACCTACAAATCCCCTCTGTAGATTTTGTCCTCAATGCTCTTCCTTCTACTTGATTTGATAAATCTTCATGAGCTAAAACCAAATATCTCATCTGCCATAATCCAACCGACATAATAACCAAATCAACAACCCATTTAAAATGAATAGCAAGAGGATACGTAGGATGAAGACCATCTCGATGTCGGATATTAGAATACGATTGACAGATTTCACATGACTCTACAAATGAGAGCACATCTCAATACATATTTTTCCACCAATAACGTTCCTTGAGTTTAGCAAAAGTAGCCCAGATTCTTCTATGCCCTGCCCATAAACTATCATGAAACTCCTTTAATAATTTTAGTTTTTTTTCCCTTTTGCCTATCTCTCGTTGTGGCATCCCAATTCCTTTCTTCGGTCTCTTCCATAAGAATCCATTTCGAAGTAAAAATCCATATGCTTTTTTTCTTATTTGTTTGAATTTTTCTGTAGACCAATTCTCCTGCTTAGACAAGGTATTCAAATAATGACCAATATCCAATAATTCTCCTTCATAAGATTCTTCAAGAAATAGCTTGTCTTCTCTGTTGAGATTTGATATTGAATAGAATTTCAATCCGACATCATCAATGTCTTCAACCATTTCGTCCTCCCTCTCATATCTTGCTCGAGATAACATGTCTGCTACTAAATTGTCCTTTCCAGTGATATGCTTAAATTCTGGATTTAGTGACTTAATATAAGCAATCCATCTCAACATTGCAATATCTGGCGTTGAACAGTTAATAATCATTCCAAGCAATGGCAAGCAATCTGTTTCAATTACTACTACTGCCCCAATCAAATAGTCCTTTTCAGCTTTCATAGCCGAAACGACTCCCCAAAGTTCTCTTTTGACTTGCGAATATGCACGCTGACGAATACTTAAAACTTTAGCCCCAAATCGAACTGCAAATCTACTCCCATTCGAATCATCTTGACCCACAGCCCATCCAACGGCAATTGGACTAGCGTCTACAGTAAGAATCACTGGTCTATTGCACTTATAATCAACCATCCTCAATATTGGAGGTGACATCAATAATTTCTTCAATCTTTGCATTGCCTGAATATGCCTTTCTTCCCATTTAAATCGGTAACCCTTGCGTAACAGTTCATATAATGGATCCGCTATGTGAGCAAAATGAGGGATCCAGATTCAATAAAATACACATGCACCTAAAAACCTGCGAACCTTTGTTAAAGAACCACAATCCTCTTTCATCCTTCCAATTGCATCAACTTTAGTCGGATCTGGTTTTCTTCCGTAAGATCCGCATAAATGTCCAACAATTACAACCTCTCGTACTCCAAATACGAACTTCATATCCGATAATGTAAGATGAACTTCTCCAAGCCGAGTTAAAATCTTTTCACAATCTTGTATATGATCAACAACATATCTGCGACACCCCCTCGTATCTAAAGTTTCATCCTTGTCTCCTTCTCTGCACCCTTTTATAGGAACATCATCCAGAAAAGGCACAGTCTTTTCCGGAATAAAATCTCTCAATACCTTATTCATCCCATTCATCATATGCGCAACTGAGTTGGTCGCGCCTTGAGGAAGAGTGCACATTCTAACCAATCTAAGCGGTGTCCTCATCATTGTCATATCTCTACTTCCTTCGGCAAGTTGAAATTGATCATAACCTGAATACAAATCACCCATTGAATAGATCGCCCTTCCAGCAAACGCCTCAGCAAATTCATCCACAATAGGTCCAATTCCTGCATTCCTGACAGTTACAGCATTCACCGGCTGCATATCTTGAATAAACCGTAGTGACCCATTCTTCTTAGGTATTGTAAACCATCGACTAGAATACGGCGCAAATGAAGGTTCTAATATTTTCATCTTTATCTTTTCTTTCAATAGTTCCACCAATTTAGGTAAATGTGCCCTCGGTACTGGAATCGGTCTTAGATTCCAAGGTACATGCGATACAGTGAAGATAACCATAGGTGTTATAATATTTGGATCCACACACCCAATTTCATGAGATTCGAAGGCAAACGATCTACCTTGTTTAGCCAACATCTTTTTGAAGCAAGTAATTTCCTCCGGCAATAAAGAACCATCAGAACCAATCTTCAATTCTTCAAAAGTCTCTTCAGTAAACTGATGTCCAATACTCATTGGATCTCTTAAACTTGCTTCTTTTGATGCTTCTCCCATTTGTTCTTTAGAATCCTCTAGTAATGGTCCGGTAATAGACTTTACCTTCTTATCTGCCGTTTTATATCTCGTCTCTACTGTGACTTCTGGTGCTTGAAAAGATTCAAGCATGGTATAAACCTCTCTCGAATGAATCTCAACAATCTTATCATTATCCCCTAACCCAATAGATGTAATCAATTCCAATAAATCTTCCAGTCCATTTTCTTCATAAACACCCAAAATCCTCTCATCATCTTGCAATGTACCTATCTTGCGTAACTGTCCTTCAATATCATATAATCTTTTTCTTTCTTTTCTTTTAAAATCATCAACTTTCTTATACATAATATTTCCATTCTCCAATATACCAATAAAACTCGCATCAAAGGCACCTTCATCTCGCGAGAGTACCTCCTCTTTTGTACCTCCATAATCTCGCTTTACAGTGGTACCTCTCCAAAATCCTTAAATCCTTCAACAATCTTTGGCAATGGTTTCTCCTTCAACCTATCTCGATTCCGTTCATGGTTAGGAGGTACTGTTAGAAATTGTACAGCTTTCCTCCCATCTTCGCTCCGTATCCTTGCATAAGCAGAACCATCGTCAAGTACGTTTGTTTCCATCCGTGTTGCCATGATATAAGGTTGTCCTAAAATCAACGGATAAGACGTTGTATCTTGAACGAAGAAATGTTGCTCCGTCGCAACATCCCCAATCCGAATTTTGACATCTGGACAAGCTCCATATAATTCGCCTCGTGTGTTATTAGCTGCTCGAATTGGCCATCCATGTTCCATATCAATTGGCTATTTTTGCTTCTTATAAAGATCTTTAGACATGAGATTTATTTCAGAACCATTGTCGACTAAAGCAATTATTGGTTCTTCCATATGTCCTACTTTCACCAATACCTCAGTAGTTGCCCTTGCCTAATGCTTTCGAGTATAATGGCTCAAAGTTTCCATTTCCTTCTCACTAGAATCTTCAAAACATACTCGCTGATTATACCCATTCTTTTCATTTGTTGATTGCTTGTAACCAATATCAACCTCTTCTTCATCTCTACATATTCTTGCATCAATAGCATGACTCATTCCAGTTTCGCTCATTAATTGTCTCTTTCGCTTAATGCTGTCAATGATAACATCATGAAACTCCTTTTTTGCAATTTCCAAGAATTCTTTCAATGTGAATTCCACCTTAGCGTTTAATATACGTTCTTCCAACACCCCTTTCAAATTTGTTGCCGCTTCAATGTCAGAAAGTAGTTTATAAGCAATTGATTTGCCTTTATCTTTTGTCTCCGTTGTTTTTTCTCCCAATGATGCTGAGGTATCCTTTACAGACAATTCTTGTGAAGCTGCCTCCCGAGCCTTGTCTCCTCGAGTTTGCCTCTTAAAAGAATTTCCTTCTCTAGTATCATCAAAATTTCTTCGTCTTTTTTCTTCCATCAAAGCTTCATGTTGGCTCTTAGCAATATATGCATGAACTGAAAGAGACTCAATAGGATCCTCCCAACCTGTTCTTCCTCGTATTGTAGCTGCAGTTCTCAATAACGCTTCTCGAGGTAATTTCCCTTCTTGCATTAAAACGGTAGAAGCCCAAAACTCACTAGTTTCCGTACTTCCACCAATTTCATCATCTACTCTAGCACCATAACTTGCACTTTCTCGTACTACTGTTTCATGCTCTTTTAAGTAATCTTGATCCAATGCTTTCATTCCTCCCTTGCCAAAATTGGTTTGAAGAAGATCCTCCCTATCTTTCAATGCTATCTTCTCATCTTTCCAGCAAATAATTCCCTGCCGTATCATATTATTAAATTCATTGCAATCTTTTCTAGTGTGTGAAGCATCATCACACCAAATGCATCTTTGTACATATCCTTGTTTTGAAACATTCTTCGAATTGTTTATAGAAGTATTCTCTTCAAGTCTTGCCAATTTGATTTGAAGATCTCGCATTCCTCGTATAATTTCTTCCATACCCATATCTGCTTTCTTTGACAAGGATGTCGAAGGTTGAACTGTAGGCATTGTTGGTGGTATTGTACGTACTGGAGCTTTGGGTGCTTGTACTGTTTTCGGAATATTGCTCCTATCCTTCCTCCTTTCTTTTTTTGTAAGCAACCCCACCGCATCTTCAATGTTCTTCCTCTTCGTTGTCAATCCTTCATCTTCTTCTTTGTCTTCAAGAAGGGGTTCTAATTTCTCTTGCAATTCTCCATCAGCAGCTTGAAGAAATAGATCAACTTTGTTCGGCTCCAATGTCAATTTTTCTACCTTCGATAATTGAGAGTACTGCCTCTCAAATTCCCTTAGTAGCTCTGTTGCTTGCAAATTCTTATTGGGCCGTTCAATCCATCCCAGAAACAGCTTCTTAGTAATGCGATCAGCATCTTCCAAGAAATATTTGTCTTTCAATGCATGTGAAAAATCCTCCCATGAATTCTCACAACAATCCGTAATCGATGTAATGTGGTCCTTTATCTCCGGTATCGTGGCAAGTCCAAATAGTGCAACCATTTTCTTCTCAGAAACCCGATTTAATTCCATTTCACGAACATAACATCTTAAATACCTTGAAATATTCCTCCCATCAAATTGATCAATTTTATTGACCACTGCTTGCAATGCTTTGGTTGCCAAAGCTTCCTTTCGATCATTGCTTTGCTGTTGCTGCATTGACAATGAGAAGGCTTGAAACAAACTAGCAATAGACGGATCCATGTACATACCTTGTCCTTTAAAAGACTCCCCATCAGAAACTTCTCCCAAAAATCCTTCAAAATTTTTATTTTCGTTTTCCATAAAAATAGAGATAAAATCAACCAAAATCCAATACCTTCCACCTCAAGCTTTCACATTGGGTTCACCACTTATGTCGTATTACGTGCTTTCCTGCTCGAGAACGTGCCGGACGTCTGGCTGTAGAAGGTAGTATGGAGATTCGCCGATAGTCAAGCAGTCTATCAGTTTTTGACTACTGGAATATAAACGACTGCAACAATGTACCGTAAATCTATACGGATGCTCTTTGACTACTTGTCGAAGTCTTTTTTTTTTTTTTTTTTTGCCCCAGCCGGTAGGTCTCTAGACGTTACAGAGAACCTCGAACAACCCAAACTGTTAATCTTCAATAATCCTTTGTACTTACGATCTTGTATCCACTGACTGTCCTATTAGATTAACTTAATAAATTTCATTCACTCCGCATACTCAATCCTATAGACACTCTTTTAATCCTTCAATCACAGACGTAACTCGATTTTACAAAACAGTCAAGAGTATTCAAACCCACTTCATTAAAAATCTCGATTCACCATTACAATACTGACTTCAGCAGCGATTGCCTCAGCCTTCCCAAAACTCTACGAAGAAGAAAAATCCAAATTCTCTGTCTTTCCTTCCCCGACCCGAAGCATGAAGCTCCTCTCTCTAATTCCCTTGATCTTCAAAAAACCTCCAATGAAACCCGAACTAGTAACCTTGCAAAAGCTTGAAAACTAGCTCCCCCCGATTCCTCCTAACCTTATCCTCTGAATTTCTTCAATCTTCCATCTTAGATCCGGAATTGGCTCCCGCCGTCAGAGCTTAGATCGGAAATTGGCTCACGTCATCAAGGCCTTCTCCTCCGTTTTTACCTTTAAAAGATCCATTTACCGTAAACAACGTTCCCTGAAACGGCACAGAGAACAAGACAGCCCGAAACAGAATCGAAACCCCGTAATCGGGACCACATTGAGTCGCCCGACCAATTCAGGTCCCATATTGGGTAAGATGCCCGTAGTAACCTGGATGCTCGCGTAATTGGGTCAAATTGGTCTTCGCGTCAGACTAGCTGAGGCCCGTAATAAGACTTGGATTTTCCCGTAACTAGACTGCATTGGGTTGCCCCACCAATACAGGTCTCATATTGGATAAGAGGACCCGGATTGGATTCTCGAAATTGGATCCAATTGGCTCCTCGAACCCGTCGTGTGAATTGGTCCTTCTCTTCCTGCTGACTCCCGTTATTGGAATCGAATGGAGCATTTTAGTATGCCCCGGCTGACTGTAACGGAGTGACTGAACCTGACCACTCAGTATTTGTAATGGAGTTGGTCGATGCTCCCAATATTCGAGGTAACTGAATATTAATAAAATTCCCCTTTCTTTTTTATTTTCACTGTATACTCGTGTTACAACACGACAGCGGTCATCATATGTTGAGGAAATCTATGATGCGACAAATTATATTCGCTACATACTCTGATCTTTGTTCTCTTCGAAGATGATTGATAGGGCCTCTCAACCATCGGTAGTGTCCCATACCAGGGGGGGAAGACCACCCAGTTATTTGATCATTGTTCAGGCCTTAGTAACTTCCTTTGAATAGAATATTAAGAACACCATCAGGAGTTGTTTCTACCTCTAGCAAAATCACCAAACATTGAGAGTCCCTTCCCAAATCGTGATACTAAACGCGTTGTATCTCACCATCTATTCGAGGAAGAACATGTCGTTCTTGAAGATCTTCATCTCGATTGCGTCGTCTTGAAGGTTGTGATAATCGTAATATCTCGTCTGGCAGGTCAACAAATGAAGGCTCTTGAGTTGAATCCGCTGGTTGATAGTTCTCCATCTCTCGAGCGCCACTACTACAACAAAGCTACAAACAAGAATTGAAAGTAGAATGTTATCTTGCCTTGATGTTGTTTCTTTTATAAAGAAGGTTTTCATCTTGATTTTGATGGATGTCGTCGATGAAAAGCATCCACCACCTTTGCTGCATTTACAAGATTCTTTATTGGCTCCCATATGCATTCACTAATACCATATCTATGCCAATGGACAAAATATTCTAATTTATTTCGGCGTCGCCTTGAATCTAAGACTTCTTCTACTTCAAACTCTTCATTATTCTCCACTTCTATAGGAAGAGGTAGAGCTTGTCGTCTTCTTGGTATGTCCATTGTCTTGTATGGTTCAAGAAGAGACAAGTAGAATACTGGATGGATTTTCATTGACTCCGATAGATGTAAACGATATGCAACTGGATTGATTTGTACAGAAATAGAAAATGGTCCCACCCTTCGATAGTCCAACTTGTCACAAGCATGTGTGGTCTTGATATTGCGACAAAGTAGCCATACCTTATCACCCAAGACGAATGATGGTTGTTCCTTTCGATAGACATCCGCATTGGCCTTTTGTTGTTCTTGAGCCTCTTTTAACTGCGCCTTCATCGTTGCATGTAGCTCTGATAAATGAATTGCAAAATCTTTTGCAGCAGGATTATCAACTTTTAAAAAGTCAAAAGTATCAAGTCGTGGATGATAACCATAATTAGCAAAGAAAGGTGTTTGTTTTGTAGAAGAGTGTACCGTGTTATTATAAGCAAACTCTACCAATGGCAAAAGAGTTGTCCAATCATCTTGTTGGTAATTAATGGTACATCTTAAATATTGCTCCAAAACTTGATTAACACGCTCCGTTTGTCCATCAGCTTGAGGATGGAATGCCAAAGATAGTTTTATATCCACTTTAAGAATCTTGAAAAGAGTCCGCCAAAATCTTGATACAAATTGAGTTCTCCTATCTGATATAATATCCTTGGATAATCCATGATAGCGATAGATATTGTCAAGAAAGAGCTTAGATGTTTCTTCACTTGTGATAGATTTTGTACATGGTACAAAATGTGTCATCTTGATAAAACGATCTACTATCACGAATATAGAGTCATAAGAACCTGAGATTGGAAGATCCATGATGAAGTCCATAGAAACAGAAGACCATAGTTGTTCTGGAATGGGTAATGGCTGAAGAAGTCCAAAAGGTCGATGACAAGGAGTTTTTGATCTTGAGCAAACTTCACATGATTGTACAAAATCTTTAACTACCTTCTACATTTGAGGCCACCAAAAATCCCTAAATATCAGCTCCAAAGTCTTATTATATCCAAAATATCCTACTGCTGGAAAGTCGTGACGAGCTTGAAGAACATGTAAACGAGCTTCTCCTTCTGGAACATATAGGCGTCCTTCGAAATAGAGTAGGTTGTTCTTGAATTCAAATTTAGATGGATCATGAGATTTAAAAGAATTATTCTTGATATCATGAACAAGAGGGTCTGAAGACATACTTAACTAGACTTGCTTAAGGAAAGTTAAATCAATAGTCAATGTTGATTTTATTGCTCGAAGATGAAATTGTTCTGGCTTCAAGAGAATCGTTCTTTGTTGCTCAAAAGCTGCATCTCCTTCTTTTGGTGTAAGATAAGAACGTCTAGACAAGGCATCAGACAAACCTTGTTGTTTTCTTGGCCGATAAGTGATGATGAACTCGAATCTTGATAAAGACATGCTCTAACAAGCTTGGCAACGATTTAATACGTGTGCTGACATAAAATATTCAAGGTTCTTGTGATCCGTATACACGATGACTGGACTAGAAGCGCCTTCTAGATACTGATGCCATTCTTGAAAAGAATCCACAATTACAAGAAGTTCTTTGTCGTGGATCTCATAATTGATTTTTGCTGCTGAGAATTTTCTTGAATGAAAGGCTATTGGATGAAGTTTGCCATCTATTCCCATTTGTGATAAAACCGCACCCAAAGCAAAGTCAGATGCATGTGTCTCCATAAAGAATGCTTTGGAAAAATCAACACGATACAAAATTGGTGCAGAAATAAACGCTGTCTTCAAAGATTCAAAAGCAACTTTCGCTTCTTGATTCCATTAGAGTTTGTCTTTACAAGTCAAACGTGTAAGTGGAGCTGCAACTCGAGAGAAGTCTTTGATGAAGATCCGATAGAGTTGGCAAATTCCAAAAAACATTGGACATCTCTTACCGTTTTTAGGATCTTCCAGTCTATAATAGTTTGAACTTTCTTAGGATCCATCATAAGTCCATCATTTGAAATGATGTAACCTAAAAAATCGACTTGAGTAGTGTGGAATACACACTTTTTTATCTTGGCATAGAGTCCTGCATCTCTTAATTTTTGTAACACATGACGAACATGAAGTTCATGTTCTTCTGGATTCTTAGAATAGATCAAGATGTCATCTAGATAACATACCACAAAATCGTCCAAAAACTCTCGAAAAACATCATTCATTAGATGTTGAAAAGCTGCTGGTGCATTTGTAAGTCTAAAAGGCATGACATTGTATTCAAAATGTGCATACCTAGTTCGAAACGCAATCTTCCATTCATCTCCTTTTTTGATGAGTACTAGATTGTATGCTCCTCGAAGATCTATTTTTGTATAGATCTTAGCTTCATTCAGTTGATCAAGAAGTCTGAATATTAAAGGTAGTGGATACCTGTTTTTGATGGTAATCTTGTTGAGTCCTCGATAATCAACACACATCCGCAATGATCCATCTTTTTTCTTCACAAATAGAATTAGAGCTCCTACCGAAGATTTAGAATGGCGTATAAAATTCTTCGCTAGATTTTCTTCAACATACTCCTTGAGTTCAGCCAACTCATTTTGTGATAAACTATATATTGGTCCGAATGGCAGTTGTGCTCTTTCTTGAAGGTCAATTGAGCAATCATAGGGATGATGTTTCGGGAGTGTATCCACATTCTTTTTTTCGAATACATCTTGAAATTCTTGATATTGGCTTGGAATGCCACTTGAAGTCTTTTCACCAGTAAAAACGGGTGTAGCATAAATAATGTATGGTGATTCTTTCATAGCAGCATGCAAGAAAGCTTTTGCACCTATAAATATGGGTTTAATTGAACTGGACTTATGACTCTCTACTTGCTTAGCTACACTGTTAGTTGTACTTTTAGAGAAAGTGAGAGTTTGGAAAATCCAATCTATTTGAGGGTTGTATTTTTCTAACCACGATAAACCTAAAATGACTGGATTAGAGGGAGATCTAATGATATTAAATACTACAAAACTATTATGACTATTGATTATTACTTCTATAGGAAGAGTTTCGTGAGTAATATCTCCAGAAGACAATGGACGACCATCTATGACTTCTACATGAACAGGTTTAGTTTTCTTTACTAAAGATATGCTATGTCTTTTAGTAAATTCTTCATCTAAAAAACACGCTGAGGCTCTTGAATCTAATAAGGCAGAGACTTTGTAACGTTTAGGTCCTAAAATAACATTTAATGTAAAATAAGGAGAGGGCTCTGAGGAGAGAATAGGACCTTTACTAGAAGTTGTGCAAGGTTCCAGCCACACGGTCCCTATTGTAGCTAGACAAACTCGTTTTCTGACATATTATCTTCTTTCATAGCCATACTCTTCATTTTGTGATTGCGTCGTTTCTTTGGATAATGCTGAGCAGTGTGCTTTGGTTATCCACAATATAAACATAATCCTTCTTGACGACGACGAGTCTTTTGTTCCTCAGTAAGAGGTTTGAAACGTACTGCATCAATTTGCATATCCTCTACTTCCGAATGTATGTGTTGAAGAGCTGTTGGTGTTGCCATTGAATTATGGTAACGTTGAAGTCTACTTGTATGGTTCTCAGATCGGAATTCAAAAAGGTGATTGTCGCACTTCACAGCAAAGTCAATTGCTTGACTCAATGTTTGAGGATCAGGTAAGTTGAGCATTAAATTTTTTACCTCATATTGTAATCCGTAGAGAAATTGGCTAATAAGTGCAGCATCATCCTACTTGATATCAGTTGCAAGTTATCGAAATTGTGAAGCATATAATGTTACTGATCGATTGCCTTATCGTAAAATACGGATCTTATTGGTTGCAACACGAATTGCATCATGTTCTCCATACATGGATCGAAACTCCGCCAAAAAAGTCTCTAGATTATCCAATATTGGATCTCGTCGTTCAAGAAAAGATGAAAACCATGATAGTGCCGAATCTGAAAGAAGCGTATCAATGAATCTAACTTGTGATCCTGAAGTTGGATAGCTTTGGGGTTGAAGTTCAATCACAAGTTACACTTGATTGATAAATCCTCAAAACTTGGATCTGGTGCCATCAAACTTCTCGGGTAGGGCAATTCTTGGTTCTCTAACATTTGAAGGGCGTTCCACTATAGGAGAAAGGACATGGTTTGATGCAGATGTTGAAGCAGCTCCAACCATTTCTATATCTTCACTTCCTGCCAATCTTGTTGCTCCTTGTGGTGGTAAATTGAGTTGATGCATTGCAAGCATTAACTCCCTCAATTGTTCTTGCATTTGTGCCATTGCACTCTTCATTTCAAGAAGTTCTACCATAATAACACTTAGAAGAGAGAAGATGTCTAATATCGCTCAAGACAAATAGAAGAGAGGACTTGGGGATAAAGAAAATACTAAGGTCAATATCAGTTTAGAAGAGGGTAATCCACAAATTCTAATACGCTTATATCTTATTAAGAAAAAAGGATAATCCACTCTTAATCAAGATTAAACAAAGCTCTAATATTGTAGGTGTACTCTTGTCAATTTGTCAAGGACAAGAACTCAATGAAAAACAATTCAGACAAGTGAGCCTTCACTCAAAGAGAGGTAACAAAATATAAATAAACAAGTATATATATTGAAAGAGAAAGTGGAATGGCTATTGCCAAAAGACAAGGAAACTAAAGACCCTTGAAACTAGACTAGAAGCAAGAAAGGAGTTGACAAGAGTGAAGAAGCCTTCACTCTTATCTTTATATATACTATCTAACTAGGGGCTACGTGGCGACGTTCTATAGGACCTCCAATATGTGTTGACTTTGTAGGACACATGCCTAGACTTACAGGGCAAGTTTTTGTACGTGTCGGCCACATAATTAGCTTGATCTTCAAGCTAACAACATGTGTGGCACATGGCCAACTTGTTGACCACGTTTCTAATCCAAAAAGTCAATTAAAGATACCTATGAAGTCAAAGCAGCATCTAGGAAGTTTCTAGGAAGCTTCTATATTAAATATTATAGAATTAACTTACTTTTATCTACTTTTACTTACTTCTACCTATTTCTATATGTAATTATTAGCTTACATGATTATGGCCGTGTCAATTAATGAAAAAAGAGCACTTTCAAAAAGAAGTGTTCGTATGAATCTGACTTGAATAAATTTATTAGGATATTAAAAAGTATGCAATCTTAGATAGAACTTTACTTGTTGTAAAAACCCTCAAAACTTTGATTTATTTTTAGTAAACTTTTTAAGCATACTTATTTTTACTTCTTTTATACTTATATTAGTAAAAATTTTGGATTTGATTATAAATTTGATCTACTTGCTTCTCTTAATTCTACAACTTCTTGATGCAAATTTTAAACTTTATTGTTAACTTCTTCTATAGAAATAGGAATAATACTTCTATGAATTATATTAGAAATATATAAGATCTCTATCCTAAGAGTGTTAAAAAGCTCATGAAGATGTATAATAGTTACAAATTTATTTTTATTTTTGTTGACAGTGATATCCATAATTTTTTCTTCTATAGATAATTCAAACTAATTCAAAAAATTAGATTAAAATAAGATAATCTACCACTTCTAATATCAAATATTTTTTTTTAAAAAATAAATTAACTTCTTTTTTTAAGAAAAAATTAGTGATAAAAAACTATAAGTTAGTTTATAGATTGTTAGTCTACAATCTTCAAAAACACATTAATAGGAGTAGAATAATCTACTTACTTCTAAAAAAAATTTTAAAAATGAGTTAGGACTCTTATCAAACTATCAAAGACATGTATCAAGAAAAAAAGAATCTAAAAATATTCTTATATAACTCAAAAAGAATAAATATTCATTCCAAAAGTATTATAGTATTAAGACTAAAATGGCTATTACCAAAAATAAGAAGATGATAGACTCTTGAAACTAGAATAAAAATAAGAAAGGCGTTATTAAAAGTGAAGAAGGCTTTACTCTTGCTTCCATATATACTATCTGACTAGGAGTTATATTGCGACATTCTATAGGACTATGTGCAAATTACAAGACACATGTCTTGACTTGCAGAAGAAGTTTTTTATACATATACCTGTTAAAATAAAAGTAGAAAATGTTACTTTGTATAGGATATTACCTTAGGTAAGTTGCTAGTGGTCAAAGGTGTGACTCTTGGTATATGGTAAGGACATCCAATGGATATAGGATGAAGTCATGGACCAAAAGTCAAAGTCAAAAGGATAAAGTATTAATAAGGGAATATCCAAAGACTAAGTATGAATCATTAGTATGTGTCATAGGATACCTTCGAAGTTCGTGAGATGCCAAAAGATCCTAAGAGCATGTGTGTAAGATGTAAGAGTAATTAGTATTGGACATAATATACTCTTGAGACTAGTGAGATGCCAAAAAGATCCTAGGGCCATGTATGTAAAAGTCAAAGAGTAGACATTGTCTTTTAGGGCAGTAACTACCACCTATAAGTAATGGATGTTGGAAGTGAGAGATATCTTACTCCATACTCTCTTTTTGTGCAACCTTGCTGATGTTAAGTATTGTGTCTTCTAAGTATTTATTTTCTTAATAGGTTATGGGCCCACTTACCTTTATTTGTGAGTTTTGAAGTACTTTGAATTCTTTCTTGTTGTAAAGAATAGATCTTATAGTTATTGCTGAAGTTTGAGTTTGTTATCTTTTAATCCTTCTTATGCATCTAGTTGTTGATGTAATTTTACTCTTATTTATTGTTAAGTACACTTATAGTCTTTGTTATTGTTAGACTCCATATAATGATGTTTTAGAACTCTAGTGTTATATTTCTTTGCTGAGATTTCTCATTGGTGTTCTAACTTTGTACTTTCATGTACTTAACTTCTTAAGGGATTGTTCTATTTTCACAAGAAGTTTTTTTTGTGAGGTTTGAAGTATTTTGTGAAAAAAGAGGGGTAATTGAAGAGTAGCAAAGCTTATACAAGAGGTTCAGATAGAGTATAAGACTTGTGAGAAGTCTTATATGTGAAGTTGAGAGTGATACAAGAGTGAAATCACTTATTTACTTACAAAGAGGGTATTCTGGATTTTTAAGACAGAAACACCTTCTTATTGATTTTGAGAGTCCTATATCTTCTTTTCTTGATTTTCTTTCATACATCCCTTCCTTAGGCATGGCTGCAAGTGAAGGTGAGAGCTTGAGAGTGATTGAGAAGTTTAGAGGTGACAACTTTTACCATTGGAAGAAGAAAATGGAGCTTTTGTTGGCTTTATTAGACCTTTGGGACATTGTTGATGAAAGTGAAGACCCTCTAAGTGACAATGTTGATATCAAAGTGAAAAAGGAGTACAAACGTCGTGAAAAAAAAGGCTTTTGGGATGATTGCAATAAGCCTTGATGATGCCAACTTTTCACATGTTATAGCTTGTAATGGACTAGCGGAAGCATGGAAGACTCTTTGCAACATCTATGAGAGTAGAAACCTTGCCAATATCCTTTGAACAAGGAAGAAATTCTTGACAGTAAAGATAGAAGAAGGAGATGACATCATGGCTCATGTTAACAAGGTAAAAGCACTTACTAATCAACTAGCAGTTATTGACAAACCAGTTGATGATAAGGACATTATGTTGACATTACTCATAAGTCTTTTTAAATCCTACAACTACTTCATTGTGGCATTGGAGTCCATCAACATGAAGGAGTTTATCATGAACTATGTCATGTCAAGACTTACTCATGAAGTAACCAAGAGGAAAGAAAAGGAGATTGTAAGTCATGATTCGGCTCTATTTTCAAGACAAGGCAAAGGTAGCTACTCTCACCAACGTGATAATTCAAAAAGCAATATGAATAAATGCTATATTTGTGGAAAACTAGGTCATTTTACAAGAAATTGCTACAAGGCCAAGAAAGGAGATAAGGAGAATGCAAACAATGCTAGTGATAGTTTTCGTGGAAATGAGTATACTTTCATGGCAAGGGAAGGAGCCTCGCTAGCTGCTATTTCAAAGTAGATTATAGATTCAGGTGCTACTAAGCACATGATACCATACAAATATCCATTTCACACTTATGAAGAAATTCCAGTAATAAAAGTGTGGTTGTGAGAAAATGGCATGGTGCAAGCCATTGGAATTGGCTCCATTGTGGTGGAGATTATTGTGAAGGACCAAATCAAGAGGATCATATTGAAGGAAGTTTTACATGTTCGAAAAATGAAGAAGAACCTCCTTTTGGTGAGTAAACTTGTATTACATGGTTATAAGGTTCAATTTGACATGAATGGATGTTTTGTCAAGACATTCGATGGCCAACATATTACCAAAGGCCTTAGAGATGGAAATCTCTACTTCATCAATTATAAAAAGGTGAATGGAGTTGAAGTGGCGGCATTTGCTGATTTTCTACAAGATCAAGCCAAGTTTAGAATTTGGCATCAATGACTTGGTCATTTGAATGCCAAATGCATGAAGGAGCTCTAATCCATAGTAAGTGGCTTAGATCTTGGTGAATTCAGCTACAATGCCATGACACTTGCTTGTGAAGGATGTATACAAGGTAAACAACAAAGGGCTTCATTTCTAAGTGGAGTTGCAACACGTGTAACAAAATTATTGGAGATTGTGCACTCAGATGTTTGTGGACCAATGAAGACACCATCAATTGGAGGAGCAAGGTACTTTTTTACATTCATTGATAATTTCTCAAGAAAGGTGTGGATTTACATCATTAAAGCTAAAAGTGAATGTTTCTCAAAGTTTAAGGAATTTAAGGCTCTTATAGAGAAACAATGTGAGTGCAAGATCAAAGTGTTGAGAATGGACAATGGAGGTGAATACATGTCAAAGTATTTTGATGACTTCATAAAAATTCAAGGTATTGTAAGACAAACCTCTACTCCTTACACTCTACAACAAAATGGAGTTGTTGAAAGAGAAAATTGTACTATTGTAGAGATGGCAAGGAGTATGCTTCATACACAAAACCTTAGACATGAGTATTGCGCGGAAGCTGTGGTAAATACCGTGTATATAAGGAATAGGTGCCCTACAAGTGCACTTATATCAATGACTCCAAAAGAAGCTTGGAGTGAGAAAAAACCTTGTGTTTCACACATGAGGATTTTTGGATGCATTGCTTATATAAAGGTATCAGATTTTATGAGGTCCAAACTTGATGCAAAAGGTACAAAATGTGTATTTGTTGGATATTGTGAAGGTACCAAAGCATATAAGCTAATGTGTTTAGAAACCAAGAAGATCATCAAAAGTCGTGATATAGAGTTTTTGGAGTATAAGAGTGCTTTTGAGCACTTAGAATAGTGTCCAAGTGGGAGTAAAGGTGTGTTTGTGGACACATCTTTAAGTTCAGCAAAGAAAGAAGAAGAAGAAGATGATGATGACAATGAGGATGGAGGAAATAGAAGTCAAGATCAAGTGCCAAAGAAAGTAAATCATAGTGTGCCTTCAATTGCTAGAACCAACAATGAAGATATTGAAGGTGATGATGATGATGAAGAATATCAACCTTTGAATTGAGAAAAGATAAGCATTGAAGAAGAAGAAGGATGGAATGCAAGAAGAAATTTCTTCTTCAAATGAAAGGAGATATCATTTGAGAGAAAGAAAACCACATGGTGAATGTTGGAAGAACCACATCTTTCCTCAAGTAAATGAAGAACATGCCAATATTGCACTTCTTGCTAATCCATTGAGTTCATGTGATGCAATGAAGTCCACGGATGCTATGAAGTGGGAGAATGCTATGGAAGAAGAATACAAAGCACTCATGGACAATGGAACATGGGAATTGACTCAATTTCTACCAAATCGATCTTCAATTGGTTGTAAGTGGGTGTTTAGAACCAAAAAGGATGCAATGGGTAATATTGTGAGATATAAGTCTAGATTCATTGCCAAAGGCTACTCACAAGTTGTTGGTGTAGATTTCAATGAGACATTTGCTCCTGTGGCCAAATTCACTTCTATTAGAACTATTGTGGCAATTGAGACAACAATGGATTTGAAGATGGATCAAATGGATGTGAAGACGGCTTTCTTGAATGGAAGTTTGAAAGAAGACATCTACATAGATCAACCTCAAGGATTTGTTGAAGAAGGCAAACAACACCTTGTTTGTAAGTTGAAGAAATCTTTGTATGGACTAAAGCAATCACCAAAGACATGGTACCAAAGTATTAATACATTATTTGTGAGTGAAGGATTTGTAAAGAGTGAGGCTGACCATTCCTTATATGTGATGCAATCAAATGAGTTCATATTGATTGTCATCCTCTATGTTGATGATTTGATCATCTTAACCAATACATTGAAGATGATGGATTGGTTCAAGGCAAAGTTAAAAAAGGAGTATGAAATAAGTGATTTGGAAGAGCTTCACTATTGTTTAAGAGTAGAGTTTGTAAGAGATCGTGCTAAGAAGACCATTACAATGAGCCAAAGCAAGTACATTGAAGAAGTATTGAAACAATTCAACATGGAGGAGTGTAAGCCTATTGGAACACCATTGGAGGCAAACTTGAAGTTGATGAAGCTCACGGATGAAGAGTTTACTGAAGTTGAAGGTCAAATGCAAGGTGTTCCATACAAGGCAACAGTGGGCTCACTTATGTATACAATGGTTGGCACAAGAATGGATCTTGCATATGCGGTGAGTGTTGTGAGTCAACACATGTCAAGGGCTGGACCAATCTATTGGACAACCATCCAAAGGATCATGAGGTACTTAAAAGGTACTTTGAACTTCAAATTATGCCTTGGAGGTGATAACATTAGTTTGTATGGTTATTATGATGCAGATTGGGTTGGAGATGTAAATAATAGAAGGTCAATAATAGGGTATGTATTCTTTGTTGGAGTGGGAGAAATATCATAGAATTACAAGAGGCAACCAACAATTACAAGGTCAACAATAGAGGCAGAGTATATGGCAGCAAGCCATAGTGCAATGGAGGCAATATGGTTAAGACAACTTTTAAAGGACATTAGAGATGTGCAAATGGAAGCAACTCCAATGGAGTATGACAATCAAGGATGTCTTGCATTTACAAAGAATCCAAAGCATCATTCAAGGACCAATCACATTGACATTCAACATCACTTTATAAGAGAGAAGATTGAAATGGGAGTGATTGATACGAAGTATTATGCAACGGAGGACATGCTTGCTGATTTGTTAACAAAGGCATTAGTAAAGGATAGACACCACATGTTAACAAAGGCATTAGGCTTAAAAGGCATTTGACCAATAGCAAAGTAGGAGTGTTAAAGTAAAAGTAAAAAATATTACCTTATATAGGATATTATTTTAGGTAAGTTACTAGTGATCAAAGGTTTGACTCTTGGTATATGGTAAGGGCATCCAATGGATATAGGACAAAGTCGTGGACCAAGAGTCAAAGTCAAAAGAATAAAGTATTAATAAAAAAATATCCAAAGACTAAGTATGAGTCATTAGTATATATCATAGGATATCCTCGAAGTTTATGAGATGCCAAAGGATCCTAAGAGCATGTATGTAAGATGTAAGAGTAATTAATATTGGACATAGGATACTCTTGGGACTCGTGAGATGCCAAAAGGATCTTAGGGCCATGTGTGTAAAAGTCAAAGAGTAGACGTTGTCTTTTAAGGCAACAACTACCACCTATAAGTAATAGATGTTGGAAGTGAGAGATATCTTACTCCATATTCTCTTTGTGTACAACCTTGCTGATGCTAAGTATTGTGTCTTCTAAGTGCTTGTTTTCTTAATAATACCATATAGGTGGCTTATTTCACAAACTACCAACATGTGCATGACATGGCTAATTTGTTGATCAAGTTTCTAACCTATCAATCAACTTCAAATATATATATAATTTAAATCAAGTTTATGAATCTTCTAAAAAGCTTTTCTATAAGATATTATACAATTAATTTATTTTTATCTACTTCTATTTAATCATATATATAATTATTAGAATAAATATATATATCCATGATACCTACATCTAGTCTATCTTAAGTAATATGATTCCAAAACTACCTCTGTAAAAATGAAATAATGTTGAAAATTTGATTATTAATTCCGGCCATAATAAAGCATCTCTAATGAAACTTCCTATTCATCTATTGCAAGCTCATGCACTAAGTGGATCCATCCATTTGTAAAATCAAACCTTTCAAAGAATCTTTCATTGATGTATTTTTACAATTCTTAAAATAGTTGGTAGTTAATCTAGATTATTGATAATCATATTTACAATGATAGTAAATTAATGATATTCAATTGTCAATGTTCAAAGTTTACGTTTACTTTATGAAGTTAGAAATCCAAATTCACAAGTTAAATTTATAAAATAATTCATGAATAACCATACATATCTACATTCCAAAAAAAAACATTAAAATCCAAGTTACTAAGTAAAATTATTTCAGCCATGATTTAATTTACAACATATTGGTTTATCAAGAAAAGCTTTGATACCAAACTTGTCACAAAGATCTACTTGGATAGCTAAATATTAGAAAAAAAATATAGTTGATTTTTTCTAAAATTAATCAATCAAAAAAAATTATTACTTCAAGTTAAAAGTTGTTGTTGTATTACTTGAAGTTTTCTTGAGAATGTATTAGATACTTGGTTGTATAAGAAAAAATAGAACTTATAACAAGATGATCCTAAAAACTCCAATCAAATCTTAAATAAGCTTCAATTAAATTATAACAATGCTAATCAAATTTTAATGAAATCTAAAAGGAAACTCAAGAACTTATAAAAAAATATAAAGAAATCATAAATTAATCTTAATAAAATATATATACTAAAAAAACATTAAAAAAATATCAAAAATATAAATCTTAATTGAATCTTAATCAAATCCTAATAAAATCCTAAATCAATTCCAAAAATATTTTAATAAAATTATAAACCAATCTAAATCAAACTTTAATAAAATTTTAAATCCTAAAAAAAGCTTGATTAAATCCTAGAAAACTCCTTATCAAATCCTAAGAAAAACCTAAATCTTAACCTTAGACCAAATTCTATTCAAATCCAAGACAAATCCTAATCAAATTTTTAATTAAATCCTAAATCCTAATCTTAAATCAAATCCTAGAAAAATCCTAGAAAAATCCTAATCAAATCTCTAAATCCTAATCCTAAAACAAATCTTAATCAAATCCTAGTCAAATCCTAAATCCTAATCAAATCCTAGATAAATTCTAAATCTTAACAAAATCTTAAACAATCCTTAATCAAATCTTATAATAAAACCAATATTTTTCATTTTTGACTTCACCATGGTGTTTAAAAAAATCTAATTAGCCTAAGAACCTTGTGTGGTCTTCCAATCTTGTTCCATTTCTTTATAATAGCTCCCAAGGTGGTAAAACTCAATTTTACCAAAGTCTTGGAAATTACTCTATAAATTCCTAAAAAATTCTAAATAAATTATAAATAAATTTTTTAAAAAATTTTAATATTTCTATAATATTTATATCAATTTAAAGCTATATTTTCTTACATTTTTTATTTTTTATAATCATAAAATAAATTTAAATAAATTATAAATCCTATTTTCTATATAACTAAATAAAAAGACATGAGGTTTTTTCTCATCCTTCTTCTAACTATTAATTAGCATTTTTGATTTTTTTTAATAAGTAATAAATATAGATATAAGGCCAATTTAAATATTGATCTTAATAAATAATCCTTGACACTCAATAGTAAGTAAAAATATTAAACTAACTAAGATAATTGCCTCCAAGTCTTATTAAGACTCCATTTCTACAAATAACATTCTAATTTTCTATTTGTCCAAGGATTTCTACACTACTCACCATATATTATGGTTTTAAGCACTTTAAATTCATATTTTTATTCTAAAACAACTAATGAGTTAATTTAATGACTTATACACATGATATGGTCATAAAATCCTAAAAATATATAAAGATGTTTTTATTTCTTAAAATCTAAATCCACTAATCTCATTGTTAACTTGAAAATTCTTGAAAACTTCAATATTAATCCAAATAACATAAAAGCAATATCCAAAAAAAATTCTTAAATTCACTTTCAAATTTTTTTCTTTAATTTACAAAAGAAGTCCGAAAATAGTATAGTTACTTGGTTTGTACTTTTAGGTTTGATTTTGATTCTAATTGGCAACCATTCTTCTCTGAGTACCAATTCTTGTCCTCTTAAGGTAATTTTTACTAAAATTAATTCCTAACTTCTTCTTACATATGTCTATATTCTTTATTTCTTTTAATCTATCTTATTTTGCCTTAGATATGGCGCTATAAAGTATATAGAATATAATTTTATAAAATGTAATTCTAATATTAATTGATTTTACTACTGCCTATCATTTATCTATATTTTTTTATTATATATTTCTAATTAGGCTCTTCTATAATAAAATACTTTCCTTCTTTCATCTAATGGGCATGTTACTATATAACATTGCTTGATATTATGACAATGAATTGTACTGACTAATTAAGCTTAAGAACATATTATAGTTTATATAATACATAATGACTACTAGAACTACCAATAAACTTAGGAATTGATTGATTATGAACCAAGATATAAACAAAACTTTGTTGTATATATTAAAAACAATGAATCATTTTTCATACTTCATTCTAACATATATGTAGCAAATAATTTCTAACAATTGGATAGAACATAATAAACAAATAAAAAAAAAAAAAAAAAACTTCATAAAAACATAGTCCTTAATTGATAGCATATGATTCTGCAAGTGGACATACCTTATAACAAATAAAACCTAAAAGAATTTAAATTCTTAATGCTAAATCTTTAGATATGATTGTTCACAATCTCAGATGCAATTTGTACATGCTTGCAATATGTATGTAGTAGATGAAGACAAACAATAATTCCAATGTAAGATTGAAGTTGTTTGCAAAATTTATAGTAATCAAGATCTTACCTGAATAATTTGAAAAGTGAGGATCTTCTCTTTTTGATAAAGATGAAAACATGCATACATAAAGTCGAGCCAAATGCCTTATACACTAATATCAAGGATATTGACTTGACTTAGTTCCACTAATACAAGAGCAATAAGCGATGAGATCCAAGCCAAAATCAAAATTTAATCTTGATGGATCTGCCTTCCACATTCTCGAGTAGTCTAAACAAGGTTGTCTTCCAAACTCTTAGATAGTAAAGATGCTTGAGCACAAAGGACAAGCTACTCTTTGCACTCATAGAGGATAAAGATCCACTTCATCCACATTCAGCCATATTCATATACATATTACATGGAGTAGAGTGACATATGATGAAATTAATCTTCACATGGTTTGAAGATATGGCTTTAATAAAATTGGAATGTGGATTTAATAAGTTCCTAAATATATGTGTATATATATATATATATATATATATATTAGAATGTTTAAAAATATTAATTGAATTCTATTTGTGTAAAAATATTTGTGTGATTAAAAATAAAAATATACAAGATTTAAAGATGTTTCTTCCATATATATATATATATATATATATATATACATAATTAAAAAAAAAAATTAGAAGAATATAAGATATAAATTAATTGAAAGAAATATATAATAAAAATTCCATTAGAAAGTAGAAATATTATAGATTACTATTCTTTTAACAAAAGTTTTTATTATATACTTCTTATACTAAAGGACACCACTATTTTTTGTAAAACCAAAAAAATTGATAGTTTTATGTAAATATTTTAGCCATTTTAATATAAAAGATACAAAAGAATTCTAAATCATTGTAAAGTATAATATATTTTTAAAAAATTGGCACATATAACTCAAACTTAATGTATAAAAACTATTTTTATAAACAATATGTAAAATTAAAATATAAAACTAAAAAAATACCAATAGTAAGTATCTTTTAGAATAATATAAAATCTTTCAAAATCTCATAGCAATTTATAATAGTTTTTATAAATCTTCAAAAACTTATATAATCTTTTATAATTAAAGATTTTGGAATCACTTATAATTATTTAGAAGTTTCTATAAAGAATCTATAATCTTTTGAAAGCTTCAATGGTTGTCTAGGATATTTTATAATTCTCAAAAGGTTTTTATAAAAAATTCTTGTACTTTTAACATATTCCATGGTTTTTAGAACATATAGAGAACATAATTGTCATAGTATGAATGACAAGGCAACAAAAAGGGACCTCAACTTTGTTAATACAAAAATCAGAGCAATCCAAATATTGCCTAGTTTTTAGTCTTTTTTCTAATATCTAATATCTAATCTAATATCTTATTTTTCTTGTAATTCTTAATCTCTTGATTCTTTCTTTTTGCATCTTTTATTATATACTTTAACTTTTAAAAAAATATATATGATAACATTACATAAACACTTATCTTTTATAATTGAAATTTAAAAATCAATCATATAAATTACACCACTATATATGTAAAATAAGAAGTATAGATCACAGAAAAGATTTTATTGGGCTTTTTAGGAATTTTGTTTTTGTACTCTATGCCGCACAAACTTTAGGAGATACACATAACATTGCTTGGACACTCCAACCTAGAAAAACAAGGGAGAATTGAACTTTGGACATGTCATTCATGACGTGGACATCTGCTTCCATGAATTTAATGATAAAAAAAAATCTAAAAATTTTAGGAAGTTGGAAAGAGGAAGAGTGAAAATGCATCATTGCTTCGCCAATCAGGCAGAAACTGACGGGCTTCCCTCGTTGTTTTCCACTACAAAAACCTTGAAATCCCAATTATGGCCACATGCATCGTCAAATTTCAGAAATCCATGCTGTGTGGCACCGTGCACAATACACTGCAAAAACACAAACCATGCAATGGAAAAACGAATCAGACACAACGTCATGGGCCTTGCATCTTCAACATACAAAAACATTTTTTTTCCATTGCGGACAATTTTCAACATTGTCTTACCATATCACATCAGATTCCGAATCAGCAAACATCATGTTCTCAGCCAGTTCTATTGAGCTTGCTCACCGATCATCACCACAGGATCCAGTTCATCTCTTCATCAGTTTGCAAAATGAACATATCTACACACAAGTGGAGGACGATAATATGATCTTCAACACTCCATAATGAGGAATAAATTACAATAATATTAAATGTAAAACTTCCCATACGAGGTAACAGAGTCATGAAAACCCTCTCAGCAAAAGTCACTGTCATCATCAGCGTAAGCATGAGCCTAGCTGTCCTGCTCGCCTGTTTTCACCGATCCATGGTCTATTTTCGATCCACAAGCTTCGATGATCCGTCACAAGTATACTTCTTTCATGGCATAGCTTCCGGAAGGGTGTAGACTAACATTTAGGTTCCTTTCAGACGGCGATTTGACGGCTTTTCTGGAAAAGGGTAGGCGACTAGTAATGTAGTGGAAGGCAAATACATGGATGGTGGCAGAATTGTATACCAACACTCATCTCCTTCAGAGCATCAATGTTGAACC
Organism: Physcomitrium patens; assembly: GCF_059467195.1. Lineage (NCBI taxonomy): Eukaryota > Viridiplantae > Streptophyta > Bryopsida > Funariales > Funariaceae > Physcomitrium > Physcomitrium patens. The sequence goes on from NC_143410.1 coordinate 3,955,740, forward strand.
TGAAACAGCATTATGACACAAACGCTTCTTCGCAGTGCTCGCAAATGCTTCACTTCATACATCTAAGGTGCAACCCTCCTGAGGTTTTCAGTTTGGTGAACTCAACACGTTCAGGTAATGAACTTTTCATCCAAAAGATATCTGAAAGAATGCTTCCCGCTTCTTCACTGAATCTGGTAAGCTGAACATACTTGAAATGCAGATTTCATCGCAATATCTCACAGTTTCCCATGTACTCGGAAAGGCTTAGCTAAAGCAGACCACCACTCGTTAATGCTTTAATGTGACTTGAGAACATAAGCAATGATACCAGGGCATCCCTCAGAACGCTGACATGACTAATGACAAAGGAGTTTTGTGCCGACACCTGAAGATTCGGAGATCGTTTCCAGAGCTGACACTGCAAAGGCTCCAAGCAGTAACACCTCCACTGAGGGCTATGTTTGGGAGAACTGACTACCCAAACACCGATAATTCAGATATGAAGCCACAAGCAGAGCTGATAATTATTCAACCATTCCTCTAAAAACGACACTTCAACCTGGCCTCTGGTACACCACTCAGGAACCTGAATACAACAAGAGCTTGAAAGAAGGCATAACACTCAGGCTTTCATGGCTTCCTGTCGCAAACGTTCAGCTTCCTGGGATTTCTTAAGCTCCTCGTCTGCAGCATCTTTAACAGCTTGCTCTGTGGCAGCTTGTTCTGCCGCAGCTGCCTCCCGTTCCTGTTTTTCAATCCTCTCCCTTTCACTGGCCTGTTTATGTTCCCATTCCCGTCGAAGGTCATCCTGTTCCTCTTTTTCATCACGTTCCTCAAATTCCTTCTGAGCGGCCATAGCTTTGACAATAGGATCTCGAAGGTCAGAAATGAGTCCTCCACCTACTCGGTACTCATTCTCATCCCCAATTAGGTAAACCCGGTGATCAGCACCAATTGTTGGAATATCCACTGCAAGCAACTTAAAATCATACTGCACATTACCCAGATGCCCATAAAAGTCAGATATCAGTAAATGTGCTTTTAGCACTTGAAATGCACCTCACAAAACCCTGTTGTGTCACTCAACATAAGAAAGTAAGGTAAATAAATGACGATCAACAATCGAACATGCCAGTTTCAAGTTTCAATAAGACGAATGGTAGCAAAGAAACCAAATTAGCAAAACAAAAGTTAGCATGAAGAAACACATGAGAGGATGATGATGACAGAATAATTAATGGTGTAGTGACAATTAGACCTGGCCTCCCTTCTTCTTCACTTCGATGCTCACGAGCCCCTTCCTCTCTGCTCCAGAGACGGGGAATATGATAAAACAGCGCTTGTTGCTCAGTCGAGGTCTGAAGCTTTTAATTCTTAGATCTCCTCCAGACATGATATAGGCACGCAAGTCGGTCCCTCTTAATGGGGCACCCATTGCTTCTAATACTGGTGCCGAGGTATTCAATTTCCTCATCGCAATACGATAAACGGCATCCGGCTTGATGGTGACCCTGGACCTCAACCAAATTCCCTAAAATCGCCAAGATAAAAGTTAGGTCCTGGAACAGAGCACTTCTTGGGTTTTAGGATTAAAAGGGTACAATGAAGCGTGCATTACAGCAGGATTCCTAGGGTTGTCCAAGCATCAAGATGTCGCCAATAAGAAATCGTCAACATCATAAACCTGGAAAATAATGATGATAATCAATACAATTGCTAATATATAAGAAAGGAGAATTCAGTAGTAGGGTAAAAAATATCACGTAGCTCAAGAGCTTGACGCTAATCGAAGAAGCTCAATGACATGTCGACTACCGTATTCAGATTAGAGATCGCATTATGGAAAGGAAAAAAGAAAGAGGGGCAGCTTACCCCTACGGTAACCATGGCAGCGGCAAGAGCCAGAAAACCAAACTTGGCCATACCCTCAGAAAGGTTGACGAACATGCTAGCAATCCCAAACATGATGCGCCATAGAAGCAAACAAACCCCAAGCCCTACAGCCCCGACCACAGCCAAGTAGTTTCTCTTCCAGAAGGCCTCCAACTGAAGCCCCAACGCTTCCCTGTACCCGATCACGGTTTTCTTTGCCGTATTCACAGGCTTCCAAACGCTCTCAGGTGCCCTAGAAGAGCCAGCCCCCTTGGCCATCACTGTATTCTTTGCCTTCGCAGTGGCACCCTTGAACTGATCCCGTAACGATAACAAATTGAAATTCCGTCGCCCCAGCAATGCTAACCCCTGCTGATGCTTCTCTCCCAAACTCCCCTCTCCAACCCATCTGGCTACGCCGCTGATCCCTCTCCTGGCTCCGATCCCAAGCAACGATTCCACCCCCAAACCCAATTCCGCACTCCGCTCCAGCCCTGTCTTCTTCAAGCCTTCCTCAACCATTCCATTCGGAAATGCCGGCCTCTGGGAACTCCTCCTCAGTGCGATCAAATAATCAGTCGCTAGGGTGAGGCCCTTCCTCCGAGCCAGCATCGCCATGATCGCTCCTACAACGAATTAAAATTATTCCTTCAGCCCGAAACCTCGCCACAGTCGCATCATTAAACAAAACATCAATCATGCTCGAGAACTTCACACATTGAAGCTACACCACTTCATCATGATGTCTAAATGTGCCCTCGTTTTTGGCTTGTGTTCAAGCGCCCAACTAATCGCAATTGAAATGCGTCCAATTACCTCTACATTTGGACCGGTTAAATCACGCAAATCACAGATGAGCAGGGATGATTTGGGCAGAATAGTGTAACGAGAAAATACCGTGGCTTGTCCTACAAACGACGGAGTAAATAGGAAACGTAGGAATCAACTGTCACTTGAAACTTGAGCACCACAAGAAGTCGAGGAAGAAACAATGCAACGCCTACCCTTTCAAATGAGAATCCATAGCATATGACACAAATTCGGTATGTCGTAGAAAAGGCTTACGGTGATCGGCAGGGCACCGCTCAAGCGCGCCGGTGAAGCAGGTCAAGTAGACATGGCCGGAAATGATATTTTACCAAGTTAAGCACTATAGCATGTCGTTTGGTGTCCCGAAACACTAGATAATGGTGTCCTGATAGGAACCCAGAATGTGCGCAATTTATGGACTGGTCCAAATACGAACTCATCACATTTCATTACCTCTTCGTTAATTCCTTTTTTGTAATTTGATATGTTTTTTTCAGTGATTTTTCAATGAACTTCGTAACTAAAGTATAATTTCTGCCACTTTTGCCCTACGCAGTGACCGCTTCAGTTGAGTTGGTCTTCCGCCTTGTAAAGTTATGAGTCTGTGAGGGTCGTCCGACAGACTGAGGGTTGTTCGTTTGTTGGATATGGACGAGAATGACAGATTTTTTTTATTGCTTGGAGGATTGGGATGGTGGCGGTTCTCTGTGGATGTATGTCAACTCTCGCACAATTTCTAGACATTCTTAATGTTAACCGAGGCTCATCAGTATCCCTTGAGAGAGATATGTGATTCTTTTGACAAAACTTGGGTTTCCATGCTCGACGTTGTACAAGCTGACCATTAATTTGTTTCGACTCTGTTTCATTTCTCGCAAAGATTTGAGAGCACCTTATGCCAGACTCTTATTAGTTAGCAAAGACGACAAATTAGGGTTTATCCTGACAAACATCAACCCTTGAGATAATTGCTTCCGCCTCATTTTCTTGGATCTGATTGGTTCATGTCGTGTAAATGCGCTTCTTAGAATTTGAGGTTAATGTGCACTCAAAATGAACACAACTGCTAGTCTGAATGTGTTGGAACGCGGAGGGTTTTTGGTATACGCAGGAAGTACTCAGAACAAAGGGTTGGATTGATGAACTGGCATGGTTAAAACTGGAGCACTTTGTGTCAACGAATTGAAACCAGGAAACCCGAGATTTGGAATTGCCTTTTGCTTAGGTCTTAGCTGGTTGGTTTCAAGTCTATAATTGGAAACGGACTTTTGGATACTGAAAAGTCATCGAGGAGCATTGGTGGTATTTGTAAATGTGTCTACAGGTATGGAGTAATGCAGCTATTGGCTACCCTTGTGTGGTTAGAAGAGCAGCATTCTGCAGCAGGAGTTTGAGATGCAAAAACTGAAAGAGAAAGTTCTCATGCAGAGAAATTTATGTGAAAATGAGATTGGATCTGAAAAATATGTTCCCAGCCTACTTGCAACGTGCAAAGGACAGTACGTGCAATGTTCCAAGTCTAACAATGACAACAACCAAATCTTATAGTAAGCATTGTTTGACCCTTTGCTTGATTCACGTTAGATTTTTACATCTCTTCAATATTCTCTTCAGCTTCAGAAAACGTCTTCCAATTTTTCAATGAGCACATGTGGATTCGTTGACATGTTTAATCATACCATTTTAGTCATACCTCTTAGAATTTAATCGAGGTGTAGAGTACATCACAGCTAGAAGTTTCATAATTTGAGAATCTTTGCAGCTGAAATAGGTCACAAGCCAGTGCAACACAGATTCACGTTCTCTCTACAGTTTGAATGAAACGTCAATCCAGATCGGCAATGCTGCAGCGATCCAATGGCAACTGGTTTAAATTTTTTTTCTCTTGCAATTGGAGGTTTTCATCTTTTTGCAGAGAGTTGTATAGAACTCCTGTAAATAGATTTGGTGTCGCTCAAGCGATGATGGACGTAAAATAGGTTGAAGATGCTGTCTCTAGTATCCTGATGATAAATTGGTTATGTAATTCAGTTGGGTGAACCGCTCGATGAAAGAAGAAAATATTGTAGAATCTTAGGGCAGATTTGATGTCGAGTTTGCACTCACAAGCTAGTTCCGGGAATCACAGGTTCATGTCGTGGTGGTATGGTTTAAACTTTCGCCTTTCGCTTGGATGATTCTGGCTCAGTCCCCAGCCACTGCGCCGCTTCTTCTTTGTCTACCTACCCCATTTCTGGATAGTATGATGTTTGGACATTGCATGAAGATATCGCAGGGATTTCAAGTTGTGAAGAGAGAGAACATCTCAATTGCTTAGTCTAAGGTGGTGGAACTTATCTGTTCCAGTATGTATTTGAATAGGGGCACAAAGTTTTATTTCCTTTGCGTCGTAATGATATCTTCATTTTAACGTAAGGGGAAAGCCTTGTTTGTCATCTATTGATTGATCGTCCCTCGCTGACAAGGGTAACCATTCAACCTCATGCATTGCACTATTTCGGAGTATCTTAAGATATTTTCAAGCCAATCGAGTACAGACCACGTGTCTTTTTGTGGATTACCTCCAGAGAATGATGAGCAGCTGGCATGATAGTTCGGCAAAGCAACACTTGGCCACGCTCTTTCAGCAGCATGGTAAGTGGCTACACAAGGCAAAATACTCCTTTTGTCTGCAAAGTCTAGAAATGCTTGGAACTAAGGCATTTTGATGTACTATGTTGTCTTAGCTGTTGAAAAACTGCAGAATAATGGAGGAGAAATTCATGAAATAGGTGAGAAAGCTTAGCTATAGTTTTCTGAGCTCTACTCGGTGGAAAAGCGTTTTATCCATCATGTTGTGTTGCAATGGTAGCGTTATGTTCCAATGTGAACCTGCCATTGAAGGAAGCATTGTCTGCTACATCTCTTTCCAACTCCACTTACAAAGACAGTCACCGCTGTCAACACTATCTATCGTTTTCCGCCTCCCAATGTGCCCACAAATGTGTAACTGCAGGTACCGTTTCTCTCCCTCCCTCCCTCTCTCTCGTTCTCTCTCTCTCTCTCTCTCATTATTAGCAATGTCTAATTGCTCAAGTTTTATTTATGTACCTGATGCCCAGACAGAAAACAAATGGAACTGCAGCAATGCGTTTGCGTACAATGAACTCCACTGTCAACTTTGTACCCACTCTCAATCAATCATCTTTGAATGAAGTCCACTTCTGAGAGGGACAACTGGGGCCTGGTGTTTCAGCATGAAACTCATAATCCACAATGTCTGGTCTCTGAACTCATGGCTGTTACACCACAACCCTTCGCAAGGGCTCCTGTCCATGTTCCTGATTCGCAACAAGGTTATGTTGAGCATGCAAGAAACTTGACTAGCGCCCAATTTTGCTACCACATCCCTGTCGATATGCCATTGAGCCGCAGTTTAGGTTGAACTTCCACTTTCACAAATGCCGAATCTGGTGGGAGAAGTAAAGATACAGACAATGAAGAAGAAACAAAAGGCTTTGTAAAGGAGGGGCAGCTGACACAACCCAAAGTATTCACGCTGGGCTAGCCTGGGTCAGCTGACCTCAACTCAGTCCTGCCCGGCCCAGCCCGGCCCGGTCCGACCCGGCCAGTCACGCTTTTCCCCTTCAAATAAATTCTAGCCGCAGCGAAGAGGATGTCAGCAGCCTCCATAATCCTACACTCCCCCAGAAAAGCCTGCACAACGAGACAACCGCTTCCTTTTGGACAGAATGTCCACTGCTTGGGATGAATAAGAGAACGCATATATGGATGAGTATTCTGAATGATTCATCCAGACGATGCGGTCACCAACTTCTCCTTGTCGTTGTCCGTGCCTAGGCCCGTACCTGTGTACCTGGTGGTAGGGCTGGGTTGGGGGTTGCCAAAGTGGAGATCCGCGACAATAGGAGGGCAGGCTCGGGGTCCCATTAGGGGAACATGTTCCATTTGTTTTCTGGGGTTTTCCGGGCTGGGTGTGCCCCGTTCCCCTTCTTCTAGAACTTACGTTCCCTTCTCATCCTTCTCTTCCTTCCTCCTTCCTCCACTGGAATAATAATAACCAACGATGAGGACTGGTTCCGAAGTTGGATTTTTTTTACCTAGGCGTCAAAAAAGTGGTCGTTATTGGTTAAGAGGAATTCTACGTTGTTTGAAAGAACTGATTGAGGAAGAATAAAGGGAGCAAGGACCTCTAATGTTGGAATATCTCAACTTAAGATTTTTCAGCTATCTCGAGGGTTTTTTTTTTTTTTTTTTTTTCCTTTTTTTTTTTTTTTTTTTGGAATACAAATATTTTTTTGGTAGAGAAATAAGGTTCTAATGTGCTCCAAAACAAACAAAAAAAAACAACATATATATATATATATATATATACATATACACACACTACAGGGGTTTAATTGAAAAAAATTAATAAAGATGTATTTTCATTTGATCCTTGAACCAACACATTGACTTGGCCAAAATTGTTTGTAAAAACACATTAAACCACCACCAACATCATCCTTGTAAAGTTTGCCAATCATTGGTGGGCTTGGAATGGACTTGGAATCTTCTACAGGAAGAATGGTTGTTTTTAGGTTTGTGCAAGGGCGGTTTAGGGTAAAGTCTACAGGTTGGTTCAGGGGCATGACACAACTTAAGGTATTTCAATGTTATTGCACCAGTGATTCTTATTCTACTTTTAATCTACTTTCATTGGAGTATGTTATGTAGAAAATTTCAAATTCAATTCAAATTCCTTCGTGTATATTGAAAATGGTTGTGTGTAGTTGGACTATTCAAAGATTGTTGAATGTTCAGAGGAAATGGGCAGGGTCCAAATCCAGTTTTGGGTTAGATCCAAAACAGTGTACACCTTTAAAAGGCAATGGCAAAAAGCTTCTTTGTAGTGGCCTGAAGTATCCTCCCGCAATTCCTAAAAGCCATTGTATAGCTCAACTCCAAAGCTCTCAATCCATCAAAAAAAATCCTACTACTTTTCTCTTTCCTCTCTTCCTTAAAAATTTTCTTTTTGGAGGCATTCCTTGTTATTGATGTTAAAACATGCTGAGATGCATTCATTTGTCAGCATGACATTTACCTTTAGTCCATATTCCCATCCATGAAAATGCCTTCTATACTTACAAAGTGGTGGCTGGGAAGACTTCACATCAAAAACAGACGTACAGATTATTTATTTCAGAACCATGGTCGACTAAAGCAACAATTGGTTCATCTATATCTCCTACTTTCACCAATACCTCAGTAGTTGCCCTTGTCCAATGCTTTCGAGTATAATGGCTCAAAGTTTCCATTTCCTTGTCACTAGAATCTTCGAAACGTACTCGTTGATTATACCCATTCTTTTCATTTGTTGGTTGCTTGTAACCAATATCAACCTCTTCTTCATCTCTATATATTCTTGCATCAATAGCATGACTCATTCCAGTTTCGTCCATTAATTATCTTTTTCGCTTAATGCTGTCAATGATGACATCATGAAACTCCTTCTTTACAATTCCCAAGACTTCTTTCAATGTGAATTCCACCTTAGCGTTTAATATACGTTCTTCCAACACCCCTTTCAAATTTGTTGCCGCTTCAATGTCAGAAAGTAGCTTATAAGCAATTGATTTGTCTTTATCTTTTGTCTCCTTTGTTTTTTCTCCCAATGATGCTGAGATATCCTTTACAGGCAATTAAAGTAGAAGAGGTTTTAGATTTAAGGCAATACCAAAAAAATTAGAATATTTTATATATTAGTATAGTTAAGATATTAATGAATATATATTAGAGATGTATAAGAATTTTAAAAGTGCATTAGAATTTATCTTTATTTTTTATTAATGATATTCTTCAAAACCAAGGATTAAATATTAAAAATGAGATTCTATAAATTAAGAAGAAACAAGCCCAAGAATTAACTTTTAGAACTCATTTACAAACATGAAAAAATCAACAACTACCACATTCATCTTAAGAGTTGTCATTTGTAGAATTATTAAATAAAGGCCTTAGATTATCTAAACTTATAAAATATTAAAATTTCAATTAATATCCTTGAAAGAAACTTGTTCTTTTTTAAATAGATGGCAAGATATAATGTATTTGGTATCATGATCTTAGAAGAGATTCTTGATGCTTAGTGATATTGTTGAAAGGTGAAACTATACTTAATAGAATGTAAAATGTATTATTTGAAGGAAGCTATAAAGGCCTTAATAATGATCAAATAATTCAAAAGTCTTTTTGTCATAGTATAAAATATTATTAATGGTTAAAAAGATTGTTAACCTTAGAAATAATAATTAATAAAGATATTATTAAGAAGATGTATTATAAAAAAATGAGAAGGTAATAGACTAGTATAAAAGAAGAAAAGAAAGAGTAAAAATTTAGTATACAAAATCAAGTTATAGAAACAACTATAAATAAGGTTAGAAAAAACTTATAGATGTTTGAAGACTAGATTGAAGAAGATGAAGATAAGATGAAGTTTATAAAGATATAGATGATTGAAGAATTAAGTGGAAGATAAAATAGACATGATTATAAAAATAAGAAGGTAATAGACTAGTATAAAAATAATTTATATAGATGTTTGAAGACTAGTATAAAAAGAATTCATATAGATGTTTGAAGATTAGATTAAAGAAGATGAAGATAAGATAAAGTTTATAAAAAGATATAGATGATTGAAGAATTAAGTGAAAGACAAAATAGACATGCTTATGTCTAAGAAGATATGAATATTTGACGAGTAAATTAAAGAAGATCAGATAAAATTATTTGATAAAATTAAAAAATAAAATTAATAGATGAATTAAAGATAGTTCTTTTTAGGTTAAATTATTTGACTACAATTTTGACAAAAGCAAGAACTACAAAAGATAAGTAAAAAGATAGTTTTTTTTAGAAACAAAGAAAGAATACTTGAGATTCTTGAAGTATAAGAATCTAGGTGTTCATTTAGTAACCATGCTAGAAATACGTTGCTATTCTTAATAATTAAGTTTTAAAATTTTATAGAATTAAAAGCCATGATTCAATAAAGATGTGTAATGTTTTTAAATAGAACTTATCAATTTTACCATGAGTATTAAGAACCATAAATAAAGATGGTATAAAACAATTCTATATTTTACACCAAACTAGCAAGATTGAGCAATTAGGGCAAAATAAAAAAAAAAATCATATACAACTTTAGTCAAGAAAAATATAAAAATAAGATATACATTGAAGAAGGATATACATCAAGGAATATTATATGAAGGAATTTTGGCAATTAAGAAATTACAAAATAAAAGTCAGTTACTATATTAGGTAATGAGCTAAGAAATTAGATCTCTTAGAAGTTCAAAAATTCCAAAAGAACAAGCTATTGAATGACAACATATTTCTAAAATACTTAAGCAAAAAGAAGAAGAAGGATGAAGAAAGAAGGAAAATAATTGATTGACAAAAAAAATTTAAAAAGAAGGTTATAATAATAAAAAATATTCTTTTTATAAACTTAAGTTAAAAAACTTAACAAAAAATTTAGGTTATAGTAATAAAGATGATAAAAAAGAAAAAATAAGATTTTTTTTAATTATACAAGAATTTATAAGAGAATTAAATTCAAGTATAGAATCAAGATATTTTTCAATATAGTTTTCTAATTTACCTATACCATTACAACAAAAAGAAACAACCAATATGGTATTAACTATTAGATATATTAAAGCAAGATTGCATAAACTTAAGGAAAAAGAAGATCCAAATATTTACATGAGAAAATTTAATAATATTTTTTAACCTAACAGAGAAACAACAGATGAAGATAAATTAGTACTTTTTTCAATGACACTTAAAAAAAAGGTACTTGAGTGGTATGCTTATTGTCCTAGAAGACACTTTTACTTCTTAAAAAAATCTTAGAGATGCACTTATTATTTGTTTTAGAGAAAAGAAGAGTAATCAAGATATTATCAATAATCTTTCATATCTCAAGCAAAAGAAAGAAGATGATGTAGAAGAATTCTTTGAAAGACTAATAAAGGCAATTAATAAAACTTGTCCTTCAAACCTATGACTTATTTAAAAAAATATGGTTCTTACATGAGTTAAAAAGAAAAATAGGTAAATATGTAGCTTTATTACAAACACATACATTGGAAGAAGCTCTACAATTAAAATTAAACTAAATATACATAAGAAAGAAAGATCTTATGATATAAAATAAATATTCAAGTAAAAATTTAGATAAAGAAGAAAGAAAGAAAAGCAAAAAAAAAAAAAAAAAAAAAAAAACTACTTGTGTCTTTTTAAGAGAATTAAAAGTCAAAATGGTTCAATTAAACATTGGATTAAAGAAATTTAGAATAGATATTATTTGTAGGAAGTATAATAATGCAGGAAATTTTTCTTCTCAATGTCATATGAAATTTTGTACATATGCAATATATACATATATCAAACTAATGATTGTACTTATAATTGACGATATAGAGATTGAAGTTTAGCAATTCATTAAGTAAAACCATAATTAAATAATATAAAAAGAAAATAACTTATAAAAAGAAATTATCTATAAATCAAGATAGAAGTTAAGGACCCTCAAATCAACAATATTATAGGAGGGAAGAAACTATGAAAAATAATATTTACAAAAAAAAAGAAAGATATTCTTATAGAAAGGGATATAGACCCAACTATTATGATGATAAATTACAACCGAGATATGAAAGACATACAAATGAAAATTCACTAAGATAAAGTTATGTAAATCAAGTATAAAAGGGGTAATCTTAAGTATTATTATTGCCATCGAAATGGACATATAAAAGTAGATTGTTTACTATGACTTTGACACTAAAAAGAAGCTAGAGAGGCACAAATACAAGCGCAACTGGTTGTAGCTACAAATATAATAATTTTAGAAGTTTGTGTAATAATTTAAGCTCAAAGAGATAAAAAAATAATTAAGAATGTAGTAACAAGCAATAATAGTAATGACATAGACGACAAAAATAAAAGTAGGGACCAACTTGAGTTTATAAATTCAAATAAGTTACAGGAAAAAATATCTTAAAGATGGGCCTAGAAAAGAAAAATATTCAAAGATGTAACTAAAGAAGTACAACAATTACAAAACGAGTTTAAAGAAATTCGAATTTTAGAAGAAAATTCTCTTAAAAATGTTAAAAAAAAATTAAAAAGTCAAAATATTAAAAAAAGAAGAGCAATAAAGGAAGATAAGATTGAAAAAATAATATATATTGACAAAAGTATATATATATATATATATATATATATATATATATATATATTAGACAATTATTAGAATTAGCTCCATATTGCAAAAAGAAGATGATAGAAGCATTTCTTTTTAAGAATAATTTTGTACCACATATATTAGAGGCTTATATTATAAGTCAAGATTATGATACAAAAATGCTCATGATAAGTAGTAAAATTAAGCATCAAATTATATAAGATATATTATTAGATAGAAGTTCATGAGTAAATATTATCACAAGTGAATGTTGGAATATAATAGGATTGAATTAGCATCTTTTATAATAAAAATGGTTAATCAACAAAAAACTAAATCCAATAGAAATTATTCAAGATTTACAAATGCAAGTAGGAGAATTTATTTATAACAATATAGTAATACTTTTAAAATTGGAAAAAAAAATATTCAAAGTTATTCTATGTTATTTGATCAAGCATGGCTTAAATAAGCAAAGTCCAAAAAAAAATTAGACTATAAATATTTAACCATTTTTTTCTAAAAATAGAAAGAAAAAAATAAGTGGCTTTAAAGTTTTAAATCTATCACCATCAAAACGTCCTATATATTTGGCATGTTATGATTAAGAAGGAGAGTTGTTTGATAAAGAATAATAAATTATTTATCAAGCTATACCTTCATTATATTCTATAACTGACATTAAATTATCTATGTTAAAAGAAATATTTAGTTATGATTATAAAATCGTAGAAATGATATAAAACATAAAGAAAAAATAACGAATAAACCACATTAACCAATTGAACCAATGGCAGAATTAATAAAGCATCTTGATCATCATCATAAATTAAGGATGGAAGCCAAAGAATTAGATACAATCCTAGCTCTAATAGTAGCTAAAGAAAAATCTATCACAAGTTGGACAATCAATAAAAATGACCAAATAGATGAAGTGAATTTGGGGACTACAATTCAACTAAATAAAAAATAAAAATAAGAAAATAGAATGATGGAGATTATAAAAAAGAATTGATAAGATTATAAAGAGAATACAAAGATATTTTTGCATGGAATTATGAAGATTTAAAAGAAGTACTTGCTTACATTTATGAACATTGAATTGAACTTAAACTTAATGCTTGATCAATAAAATAATGAAGATATTGAATGAATAAAAATATATGCTGCTATAGTAAACAAAGAAATTGATAAATTACTCAAGATAAGATTTATTTATCTTAAAGATCAAATAAAATATTTATCTCCAATAATCATAGTTTCTAAAAAAAAAAATGGCAAACTTTGGATTTATATTAATTATAAAAAACTTAATGGAGTCACAAAAATATATTCTTTTCTATTATCTTTTATTAATGCAATACTTGAAACAATGGCTAGACATAAATTATATTCTATTTTAGATGGATTTAGTGGATATAATCAAATATCAATGGCTGTAAACCGTAAGCTAAAATAAACCTCAACAAGTTGCAAGTTTATTCTAGATCACAACAAGTGAGTTAATCTTAGAAATTTTAATTCTTGTTGAAATCCTCATCAATTCACTCCTTAAATCACCTAATTAATCAAGCTTAACTTCTATCATTAATTCATGTTTATATAGTGAATCATTTCTAAAATTTATACTCAAATGAATTCTTTCACTTAATTCTTATATATATATATATATATATATATATATATATATATATATAATGTATATATTATATTATATTATTTTAAAATTAAAATTCATCCATTAATAAAAAAATATTCTAGTATAAATTATCATCTGCTAATAATTTCTCATCTATAAATAAATTTTTCATCCATACTTAAATTCATCTTTGATAAAAAAAAATTTACTCTTTAAATAATTCTCATTCCATACAGAAACTCATCTAAAATTCTAATTGAGTGTTAGTTTAACCTAAATCATCCTACAACTTGTATTCTATTGTGAGTTTTCTTTCTCTAACCAGTAAGGTCTTGATAGAGCCTCAAATCCTTCTGAAAATTCTCCACTTGGTACCTTCGAACCATCGAAGATATTCAATTATCTTTATCTGCCACTCTGGCTTGATCTATGAAGGTGTCAAGGACAAGAGCTCGATGAAAAACAAATCAAACAAGTGAGCCTTCACTCAAAGAGAGGTAACAAAATATAAATAAACAAGTATATATATTGAAAGAGAAATTAGAATGGCTATTGCCAAAAGACAAGGAAACTAGAGACCCTTGAAACTAGACTAGAAGCAAGAAAGGAGTTGACAAGAGTGAAGAAGCCTTCACTCTTGTCTCTATATATACTTTCTAACTAGGGGCTACGTGGCGACCTACTATAGGACCTCCAATATGTGTTGACTTTGTAGGACAGATGCCTTGACTTACAGGGCAAGTTTTTCTACGTGTGGGCCACATAGTTAGCTTGATCTTCAAGCTAACAACATGTGTGGCACATGGCCAACTTGTTGACCATGTTTCTAATCCAAAAATTTAATTAAAGATACCTATGAAGTCAAAGTAGCATCTAGGAAGTTTCTAGGAAGCTTTTATATTAAATATTATAGAATTAACTTACTTTTATCTACTTTTACTTACTTCTACCTATTTCTATATGTAATTACTAGCTTACATGATTATGGCCGTGACATTACCCTCCCTTCTAGAGACGAGTTCCACGAGGAGCGGTCATCATATGTTGACAAAATCTATGATGCGACGAATTGTATTCGCCACATACTCTGATCTTTGTTCTCTTCGAAGATGATTGATAGGGCCTCTCAACCATCGGTAGTGTCCCATACCAGGGGGGGAAGACCACCCAGTTATTTGATCATTGTTGAGGCCTTCATAACTTCCTTCGAATAGAATATTTAGAAAACCATCAGGAGTTGTTCCTACCTCTAGCAAAATCACCAAACATCGGGAGTCCCTTTCCAAATCGTGATACCAAACGCGTTAAATCTCACCATCTATTCGAGAAAGAACATGTCGTTCTTGAAGATCTTCATCTCGATTGCGTCGTCTTGAAGGTTGTGACAATCGTAATGTCTCGTCCGGCAGGACAACAAATGAAGGCTCTTGAGTTGAATCCACTGGTTGTTGGTTCTCCATCTCTCGAGCGCCACTACTACAACGAAGCTACGAACAAGAATTGAAAGTAGAATATTATCTTGCCTAGATGTTGTTTCTTTTATAAAGAAGGTTTTCATCTTGAATTTGATGGATGTCGTCAATGAAAAGCCTCCACCGCCTTTGCTGAATTTGTAAGATTCTTTATTGGCTCCCATGTGCATTCACTAATACCATATCCGCGCCAATGGACAAGATATTTCGGCGTCGCCTTGAATCTAAGACTTCTTCTACTTCAAACTCTTCATTATTGTCCACTTCTATAGGAAGAGGTGGAGCTTGTCATCTTCTTGATATGTCCACTCTCTTGTATGGTTCAAGAAGAGACACGTGGAATACTGGATAGATTTTCATTGACTCTGGTAGATGTAATGTCAAGGACAAAGACTCGATGAGGAAAAATATATACCAAAAGGCTATCTCGATATAATAAGTCAAAATATAAACAAGTAGGTATATTAAAAGGAAACTGGAATGGCTATTGCCACAAGACAAGAAACTAAAGACTCTTGAACCTGGACTAGAAGCAAGAAAGGAGTTGACAAGAGTGAAGAAGCCTTCACTCTTGTCTCTATATATACTATCTAACTAGGGGCTACGTGGCGACGTTCTATAGGACCTCCAATGTGTGTTCACTTTGTAGGACACATGCCTTGACTTACAAGGCAAGTTTTTCTACGTGTGGGCCACATAGTTAGCTTGATCTTCAAGCTAATAACATGTGTGGCACATGGTCAACTTGTTGACCACGTTTCTAATCCAAAAAGTCAATTAAAGAAACCTATGAAGTCAAAGCAGCGTCTAGGAAGTTTCTAGGAAGCTTCTATATTAAATATTATACAATTAACTTACTTTTATCTACTTTTACTTACTTCTACCTATTTCTATATGTAATTATTAGCTTACATGATTATGGCCGTGACATTACCCCCCCTTCTAGAGACGAGTTCCATGAGGAGCGGTCATCATATGTTGAAAAAATCTATGATGCAACGAATTGTATTCGCCACATACTCTGATCTCTGTTCTCTTCGAAGATGATTGATAGGGCCTCTCAACCATCGGTAGTGTCCCATACCAGGGCGAGAAGACCACCCAGTTATTTGATCATTATTGAGGCCTTCATAACTTCCTTCGAATAGAATATTCGGAACACCATCAGGAGTTGTTCCTACCTCTAGCAAAATCACCAAACATCGGGAGTCCCTTCCCAAATCATGATACCAAACGCGTTGTATCTCACCATCTATTCGAGGAAGAACATGTCGTTCTTGAAGATCTTCATCTCGATTGCGTCGTCTTGAAGGTTGTGACAATCGTAATGTCTCGTCTGGCAGGTCAGCAAACGAAGGTTCTTGAGTTGAATCTGCTGGTTGTTGGCTCTCCATCTAATTAGCATCACAAATGTAAAGAAGTTACAAACAAGGATAGGAAATTGAATGTTATCTTGCCTCAATCTTGTCTCTTTTATAAGAGAGATTTTCATCTTGGTTTTGATGGATGTCGTTGATAAAAAACTTTGACTTTACTTGATGCATTTGCTAGATTCCTAGATGGCTCCCATGTGCGTTCACTAATATCATATCCGCGCCAATGAACAAGATATTCCAGCTTATTTCGGCGCCGCCTTGAGTCTAATATCTCTTCCACCTCAAATTCTTCATTATTATCTACTTCTATAGGAGGCGGTGGCATTTGTCTTCTTCCTTGTATATCCACTGTCTTATATGGTTCAAGAAGGGATACGTGGAATACAGGATGGATCTTCATTGACTCCGGTAGATGTAACCGATATGCAACTGGGTTGATCTGTTCAGAAACAGAAAAGGGGCCAAGCCTACGATAGTCCAACTTGTCACAAGGTCGAGTAGTCTTGATATTGCGACGAAGTAGCCATACCTTATCACCCACGTTGATTTGTGGTTGCTCTTTACGATATAGATCTATGTTTATCTTTTGTCGTTCTTGAGCTTCCTTCAATTGTGTCTTCATTATTGCATGTAACTCTGACAACCGATTTGCCATATCTTCTGCTGCAGGATTATCAACTTTTGAAAAATCAAAAGTATCAAGTCGTGGATGATAGCCATAATTGGCAAAGAAAGGTGTTTGTTGCGTGGAAGAATGTACCGTATTATTATAAGCAAACTCTGCCAATGGCAAAAGGTTGTCCAATCATCTTGTTGGTAGTTGATAGTACACCTTAAATATTGCTCCAAGACTTGGTTTACGCGCTCTGTTTGTCCATCAGTTTGAGGATGGAAAGCCGAAGATAGCTTTATGTCCACTTTTAAAATCTTGAAAAGGGTCCTCCAAAATCTTGACACAAATTGAGTTCCCCTATCCGATATGATATCTTTAGGTAATCCATGATAGCGATAGATATTATCAATGAAAAGCTTAGCTGTTTCTTCACCTGTGATAGATTTTGTACATGGCACAAAATGTGCCATCTTGGTGAAACGATCTACTATCACAAATATAGAATCATAAGATCTTGAGCTTGGAAGATCTGTGATGAAATCCATAGAAACAGAAGACCATGGTTGTTCTGGTATAGGTAATGGCTGAAGAAGTCCGTAAGGTCGATGACGAGGAATTTTTGATCTTGAACAAATATCACATGATTGTACAAAGTCTTTGACTGACTTCCACATTTGTGGCCACCAAAAATCTCTTGATATGAGTTCCAAAGTCTTATTATATCCAAAGTGCCCTGCTGCTGGAAAGTCATGACGTGCTTGAAGAACACGTAAACGTGCTTCTCCTTCTGGAACATATAGGCGTCCTTCAAAATATAATAGATTATTCTTGAACTCAAACTTAGAAGGATCATGAGACTTGGAAGAATTATTCTCGATATCATAAACAAGAGGGTCTGAGGACATACTGGACTGGATTTGCTTGAGAAAAGTTGAATCAACAGTCAATGTTGATTTCATTGCTCGGAGATGAAATTGCTCCGATTTCAAGAGGACCGTTTTTTGTTGCTCAAAAGCTGCATCTCCTTCTTTTGGTGCAAAATAAGAACGTCTAGATAGGGCATCGGATAAACCTTGTTGTTTTCCTGGCCGATAAGTGATAATGAACTCGAATCTTGACAAAGACATACTCCAACGAGCTTGACGACGATTCAACACGCGTGCTGACATGAAATACTCGAGGTTCTTGTGATCTGTATACACAGTGACTGGACTAGAAGCGCCTTCTAGATAATGACGCCATTCTTGAAAGGAATCCACGATTGCAAGAAGTTCTTTATCGTGGATCTCATAATTGATCTCGGCTGCTGAGAATTTTCTTGAATGAAAAGCTATCGGATGGAGTTTGTCATCTGTTCTCATTTGTGATAAAACTGCACCCAAGGCAAAATCTGATGCATCTGTTTCCATAAAAAATGCCTTGAAAAAGTCAACACGATATAAGACTGGTGCAGAGACAAACGATGACTTCAAGGCTTCAAATGCTGCTTCCGCTTCTTGATTCCATTGAAATTTATCTTTACTAGTCAAGCGTGTAAGTGGAGCTGCAACTCGTGAGAAATCTTTGATGAAGATCCGATAGTAATTGGCAAATCCCAAGAAACATTGGACATCTCTTACTGTCCTTGGAATCTTCCAATCCACGATTGTTTGGACTTTCTTAGAATCCATCATGAGACCATCATTTGAAATGATGTATCCTAAAAAGTCAACTTGAGTAGTGTGAAATACACACTTTTCCATCTTGGCGTACAATCCTGCATCTCTAAGTTTTTGTAATACTTGACGAACATGTATTTCATGTTCTTCGACGTTCTTGGAATAGATCAGGATATCGTCTAGATAGCAGACGACAAAATTGTCTAAGAATTCACGAAATACATCATTCATGAGATGTTGAAAAGCAGCTGGTGCATTCGTGAGTCCAAAGGGCATGACATTATATTCGAAATGTCCATACCTGGTTCGAAATGCAGTCTTCCATTCATCTCCTTCTTTGATCCGTACTAGATTATATGCTCCTCTTAGATCTATTTTTGTATAGATCTTAGCTTGATTCAATTGGTCAAGGAGTCCTGATATCAAAGGTAATGGATACCTGTTCTTGATTGTGATCTTGTTGAGTCCTCGATAATCAACACACATTCGTAAAGATCCATCTTTTTTCTTTACGAATAGAATTGGAGCTCCTGCTGGAGATTTTGAATGGCGTATGAAATTCTTCGCTAAATTCTCGTCAATATATGTCTTGAGTTCAGCCATCTCATCTTGCGATAAACTGTAAATTGGTCCAAATGGTGGCAGAGTTCCTTCCTTGAGGTCGATTGAACAATCATATGGACGATGCTCAGGAAGAATATCTGCATTCTTTTTCTCAAAAACGTCTTGATACTCCTGATATTGACTTGGAATGCCACTTGAAGTCTTTACGTTTTCAGAAATAGGTGCAGCATAAATAGCAAAAGTTGATCCTTCTTTTGCTGCGTGTATAAATGCTTTTGTACCTATCAGTACGGGTTTTACTGTACTAGACTTATAATTTTTTACTTGGTTCGTAGAACTATTAATAACGCTTTTGGAAAAGTCAAGTTTATGCGAATTTCAATCTATTCGAGGGTTATATTTTTCTAGCCAGGATAAACCTAAAATAACTGGATTAGACGGGGATTTAATTATGTTAAAAGCTATGTAGCTATCATGACCGTCTATTGTTACTTTTATAGGATGAGTTTCATGAGTGACATCTCTAGAAGACAAGGGACGACCATCTATGACTTCTACATGTACTGGTTTAGGTTTCTGTACAAAGGGTATTTTATGACTTTTAACAAATTGTTCATCTAAAAAACATGCTGAGGCTCCGGAATCTAATAAAGCAGAGGCTTTGTAATTCTTAGGTCCTAAATATAAGTCTATTATAAAACAAGGAGAGGGTTCTGAGGAGAGGATAGGACCTTCATTAGGAGTTGTACAAGGTTCCAGCTGCACGGTCCCTATTGTAGCTGGACGAATCCGTTTTCCGACATGTTGTCTTCTTTGACCGTCGTACCCCTCATTTTATAGTTGCGTCGTTTCTTTGGACAATGTTGAGCAGTGTGCTTAGGTTCTCCGCAATATAAACATAATCCTTCTTGACGACGACGAATCTTTTCTTGCTCAGTTAGAGGTTTAAAACGTACCGCGTCAATTTGCAATTCTTCTACTTCCGAATGTACGTTTGGCAAAGATGTTGATGTTGCCATTGAGTAATAACGTTGAGGTTCCTATGAATGATTCTCAGATCGAAATTCAAAAAGTCGATTATCACATTTTACCGCAAAATCGATTGCTTGACTCAAAGTTTGAGGATCAGGTAAGTTGAGCATCAATTTCTTTACTTCGTATTGCAATCCATAAAGAAATTGACTGATGAGTGCAGCATCATCTCACTTGATGTCAATTGCAAGTTGTCGAAATTGTGAAGCATATACTATTACTGAGCGATTTCCTTGTCGCAGAATTCGGATCTTAATTGTTGCAACACGAGTTGCATCGTGTTCACCATACATAGATCGAAACTCCGCCAAAAAAGCTTCCAAATTGTCCAATATTGGATTTCGTTGTTCAAGAAAAGACGAAAACCACGATAATGCAGAACCAGAAAGTAGAGTGCCAATAAACCTGACTTGTGATCCTGGAGTTGGATAGCTTTGCGGTTGAAGTTCAATTGCCAATTGTACTTGATTGATGAACCCTCGAAACTTTGATCTCGTACCATCAAATTTCTCAGGTAAGGTAATTCTTGGTTCTCTAGTGCTTATAGGGTGTTGTACAATTGGAGAAGGAACGTGATTTGTTGTAGATGTTGAAGCAGCTCCGATCATCTCTATATCTCCACTTTCTGCTATTCTTGTTCTTTCCTGTGTTGGTGAATTGAGTTGATGCATCGCAAGCATTAACTCCCTCATTTGCTCTTGCATTTGTGCCATTGCACTCTTCATTTCAACAAGTTCTGCCATAATGACACTAAGAAGAAAAATTTGTTTGATATTGCTCAAGACAAAAGAAAAGAAAGACTTGATAACAAAGAAGATACTAAGAACAATATCAGTTTAGAAGTGGGTAATCCGCAAACTTCTAATACGCTTATGTCTTGTCAAGAGAAAGGGGTAATCCACTCTTACTCAAGAAAAAACAAAGCTCTGATATTGTAAGTGTACTCTTGTCAATCTGTCAAGGACAAAGACTCGATGAGGAAGAATACACACCAAAAGGCTATCTCGATATAATAAGTCAAAATATAAACAAGTAGGTATATTAAAAGGAAACTGGAATGGCTATTGCCACAAGACAAGAAACTAAAGACTCTTGAACCTGGACTAGAAGCAAGAAAGGAGTTGACAAGAGTGAAGAAGCCTTCACTCTTGTCTCTATATATACTATCTAACTAGGGGCTACGTGGCGACGTTCTATAGGACCTCCAATATGTGTTGACTTTGTAGGACACATGCCTTGACTTACAAGGCAAGTTTTTCTACGTGTGGGCCACATAGTTAGCTTGATCTTCAAGTTAACAACATGTGTGGCACATGGCCAACTTGTTGACCACGTTTCTAATCCAAAAAGTCAATTAAAGACACCTATGAAGTCAAAGCAGCGTCTAGGAAGTTTCTAGGAAGCTTCTATATTAAATATTATACAATTAACTTACTTTTATCTACTTTTACTTACTTCTACCTATTTCTATATGTTATTATTAGCTTACATGATTATGGCCGTGACATGTAAACGATATGCAACTGGATTGATTTGTGTAGAAATAGAAAATAGTCCCAGCCTTCGATAGTCCAACTTGTAACAAGGACGAGTGGTCTTGATATTGCGACAAAGTAGCCATACCTTATCACCCAAGACGAATGATGGTTGTTCCTTTCGATAGACATCTGCATTGGCCTTTTGTTAGTCTTGAGCCTCTTTTAACTACGCCTTCATCGTTGCATGTAGCTCTGATAAATGAATTGCGAAATCTTTCGCAGTAGGATTATCAACTTTTAAAAAGTCAAAAGTATCAAGTCGTGGATGATAACCATAATTAGCAAAGAAAGGTGTTTATTTTGTAGAAGAGTGTACCGTGTTATTGTAAGCAAACTCTGCCAACGGCAAAAGAGTTGTCCAATCATCTTGTTGGTAATTAATGGTACATTTTAAATATTGCTCCAAAACTTGATTAACACACTCCGTTTGTCTATCAATTTGAGGATGGAATGCCGAAGATAGTTTTATATCTACTTTAAGAATCTTGAAAAGAGTCCGCCAAAATCTTAATACAAATTAAGTTCCCCTATCTGATATAATATCCTTGGATAATCCAGGATAGCGATAGATATTGTCAAGAAAGAGCTTAGATGTTTCTTCACTTGTGATAGATTTTGTACATGGTACAAAATGTGCCATCTTGGTAAAACGATCTACTATCACAAATATAGAATCATAAGAACCTGAGATTGAAAGATCTGTGATGAAGTCCATAGAAACAGAAGACCATGGTTCTTCAAGAATGGATAATGGCTGAAGAAGTCTAAAAGGTCGATGACGAGGAGTTTTTGCGGTCTTTCTCCAAGTGGCTCGAATTCTCTTTCTTAAGTACGGATTTTTTCTTGACCAGTTTACGTTTTGGCTTTAGGTCCTGACTTACCTAGCCCTCCAGCAAATCTCCCTTCAAAACTTCTTCTTCATCGAACCGTTAGGTCGAAGCTTTCGTTGTCTTCTTCTCCATTCTCTACAGTTTCTTATTGACGAAAGATTTAGAATATCTCCAATCATACGTTTTTTGCCAATCTCAGTCTTAAATGCTCTGATACTACATACAACGTCGCCCTTATAAGATCCCTCCAACTCTCTAAAAGACATCCCACACAAGCCACGTTAGAACCGAGTTAACGCAATACAAAATTGTTATTGACGCACTCTCACTCGTGCCTATTGCGACTTACGTTGTCCATCTGGCTGCTGATTAGAGAGACTGAGTATTTCCATCTTATGTGGCTTCAGACACAATACCTTGAACTCCCATCAAGTGGGTGTCCATTGTCGCTTTTGTGATATGCAAGGGCGACCGAGGTCATATCTCGTCCTCTTTGCTACGTTTCACTCCTCCACTAACAACCATCATGTGAGCAACGTCTAAAGAGACCAAGAGGTCACATCCCTCCTCATATCTCTTCACGATCAGACAGACTATTCTTACTCACTCCACCTACTAGTAGTGTCATAGACGTTCTATAGGGCACCCGAGGCCCGGAGTGCTTTAGTTCCATCGACCCCACTCACGTCCCCATGCGAGGGCTCTTTCGAGGTCGAGGAAGGTGACCTATCCAACCTCTTCTTTCATCACCTCGCTGCGAGTCGTCCTTGGGCATTGAACAATTTCCAACTCTTTCATTTAATGTAAGGGCTGTCTATTTCAGTCCCTTATAATCGTTGGCAAAAATTGTCAAACACTGATCTCATAGCCCAACAAGGCTCCATGGCGGTACCGCATTTAGTTCTTTCTCAAAGAACATATCAGCTCTCTACAAACAACTCTATTGATTAAGAAGAAGAACCACACTGCAATACGGCAAAGTTGTCAAAGATCTCCAAAGTTATTTAAACTTCATAATGCTGATGTTAAGCAGCATCGCAAGGAAAATCTAGTATCAAAGGAGCCTCAGCTTGCAAACATAGTGCCACTCCAAACCAAGACAACTCCGCCATCTAATACAACATAGGGACCTCCTACTATCACCGTAGGGACCTGATCAACTACAACGAGGATCTTCACCACCACCGCACACACCGCTCGAGAAAAAAAAATCAAAATGATGTTTGTCAAGCCACAAGAATTCCAAAATAAGGAAAAGAAAGTCAGAGATCCGGGTGGCCAGATCCCTATCGACGAAGAGATTGCCACCGTTCTTGAACAACCTCTCGTCCTCCTCATCACCTTTTCTTCCTTTTTCTTTATATCTAATTCTTTTTTTTCCTTCTGTTTCTTCCTTTTTTTTCTTTTCTTCTGGTATTCTTTTCTGATTTTCTACCTCTTTCTTCTAATATATATTTATATATATACATACATACATACATACATACATACATACATTAGAGACTATTAATAAATTAAAATTTATTTTTCTTTTTTTATACAATGCCTACTTTCTTTGGCCTTCATCTAATATTAGCTAACTAAAAACATATTCTTTATAGAATTTTTCTTGTTAAATTCTATCCTATGTTGCATATATGCTATTAGCAATCCATTTCCTATTTTTTCCTAAAAATTCTACTACTATCTCACAAAATCTGTGATTTTAAGCACAATAAGTGCATTTTTATGCTAAATATCCAAGTGAATTAATTTAGTGACTCATATAAACAACCAGCTAAAAACTTGTTTTATTATAGAATATGGACCATTTGGTTATTGAATAATGCCTTTTGGTTTGAAAAATGCACTTGCTACATTTTAAAGAGTAATTATGTATACTTGTGCACAATATCTAAATAATTTCATGCAATTTTTTTTTTATAATTTTAATGTATACAAAACTCAAGTCCAACATTTGTAGCACTTACAAAAGTCTCTTTACAGGTGTTAAGAATATGGAATCAGTCTAAACCAAAAAAAAATACTTTTGCAATTACATCAAGTGTATTATTAGGTCATATTGTTTGTAAAGAACTATTAGAGGATCTAGATAAGATACAAGCTATCATTGCTTAACTACTACTAATGAATCTTAAAGGAATGCAAGAATTTATGAGCTCTACTAGTTATCAATCAAGATTTGTATATAATTTTGTCAATATATCACAACCATTGACAAACTTAATAAAATCTAATATAAAGTATGTATAGACCATACAATATCAAAGAGTCTTAGAAGTTTTAAAAACAAAATTAACAACTATTTTAATTTTAATTACATCACATTGGAATAAAAATTTTCATGTACATTGTGATGCTTCAAATAAAGCAATTGGTTATATTTTGGCTCAAATAATTATAGTAAAGTTAGACTTACCAATTTATTGTATGAGTTGATTATTAAATCAAGCTACAAAAAATTATAGTACCATAGAAAGAAAAGAATTAGCAATGGTTTATTTAGTTTAAAATTTTTGTCATTATTTGTTAGCAAATCATTTTATTATTTATGTCAATCATCAAGTATTATTGTATTTAATTTATAGACCAAGAGTTTTGAGATGAGTAGCAAGATGGATGTCATTGTTACAAGAATATGATTTCAAAATTGTTTATAAGCAAAGATGTCAATATGTCATGGCAGATCACTTCATTAGAATAACCACAGGAGAAGCATCCACGAGTGTAGCTGATACTTTTCTAGATACAAATTTATTTATAATCCAAGTTAATTTAAAAGTAGACTTATATCCATTATCTCTCATGAATTAAAGAACACTTTTTATTGACTTTTTGAAAGATAGACAACTTATTACAACTACTTCAATTAATAACAAATGACAAATTTTCATATAAAGTTGATACTTTTATCTAGACAAAATAAAAAAAATTAATAAAAACTTATTTAGATGGAATAGAATAAAATTTTTTAGCAAGGCCTATTACAAAAGTATTATTACTGAAACACATGAAGGACCTATTGGAGGTCATTTTTTGGCAACAATAACATAATACAAAATTCTTAATGGTTTATTTTGATGGCCAATGTTAAAAGAAAATATACATGAATATTACAAAAAAAAATATTTTTTTCAAAAAATAATAACTAAGCCAAATAAAAGAAAAAAATCCTTTGTATCCAATATTATTATTAAAAAAAAATTAAAAAATAGAAAATCAATTTTGTGAGACCAATAGATCTACTCACTAGTTTAACATGGAATCAGTATATTATAACTACAATTGATTATACAATCAAGTGGGTAGAAGTAAGAGCATTAAAAAATAATACAATAAAATCAAGAATAAAATTATAATATGAATAAATTATTACATATTATGATTGTTCTATTAAATTGATAAGTAATCAAGTGGTACATTTTATTAATGAAATAATTTAATTATTGAAAAAAAAATTCATGATTCAAAATAAAAAAATTCACTAATTATTATCCTCAAAGAAATGATCAATTTAAATCAACTAACAAAGTTCTTAAAATTGTGTTAACAAAAATAGTTAATGTTAATCAAATAAATTGGGAGATTAAAATTTATTTGGCATTCTAAGCATATTGTATTCTATATAAAGTCATAACAAAACATACACCTTTTTCTTTAATTTATGATAGAAAAGTACTTTTGCCTATTTAATATATAAATAAAAATAAAAAAGAGACTTGAGTTTTTAATATGTAAATTTTAATGACAAATAGGCTTTGTCAAGTTCATGAGATGGATTTACAAAGAACAAAGGCTGAAGAGAATATAATATGAATGTAATTATAACAAAAAATTTGATATAAATATTTTTTTTAACCTAATAAAGATAATAACCAAATTATTTGACAGATTCTAAAGAAAAATCACACCATGTTGATCAACATAGATAGAAGAATAATTTATACCAATAAAATAATCTTAAAAGATTTAATCAATATAAAGAAGGTTAATTGGGTTTATGATTGAAAAAAATCTCAACAAAGAAAAAGAGAAAATATCAATACAAATGGATAGAACCTTATGTGATTAATTTTGTGTATTCTAATCGAACAATGGATTTAATATTATTTTATAATATTATTATTAAGATTAATATAAATAAAATCAAATTATATCATGAAATATAAAAAATAAAAAAAACTACTTATTTATTCATTTTAGAGAATGGTTGAGTGTAGAGGCAAATAGATCACAAAAAAAGAAAAAACTATGGAATTTCAATTTGATGCAGTCAAATAGTATCAATGGACTAATGAGAAAGAACAATTGTTGGACAGAATAGGATAGAAAAGTTTTGTGCAAGAAGATAATTGGAGCAAAAAAATACAAAAAAATGTTGTAAGAGATGCTTTATTAAATATAAGAAAAAATAATTGTCGTATTATTATTAAAAGTAAGAATTTTAATAGATACAAGACAAAATATAAAATACTTTCTAGTTATAATACCAACATAAAAAGAGGTTTTAAGAACAGAGAATAGAAAAATATATACATATAAAAATAAAAATAAATACATATCCATCAATAAAATAAACAAGTAAAAAAACAAATCAAAGACATTTGGCACTATCATACTTACAATGCATACAAAAATAAATGAAATCAAAATTATATATGAGAAGAGAAGTTGTCCTATAGATGGCAGTAAAAATTTTCTTAATAGCAATAAAAAATCACGTATGATAGGCAATTAGTGAACCATGTCTATTGGCCCTAAAAAATTTTACATCAAACAAACAGATAGGATGACAAATTTTAATGTAAGTAAAGTTTTTACATTAAATAATATTAGTGAAAAAATTGTGGATTAGACAACTACAACAAAGGAGCCTATAAAAACTACAAAAAAGAATAGAGATGGTATAAAGAAAAATAAGGATAGAGGTTGTAAGAGCAAAGATATTATAATAAACTATTTAGAGAAGGAAGAGATTAATGACTAAGTTATTTATTCAAATCATAGAATAGATTTTCTTACATTGACAACATCAATGAAAAGAGAAAAAAAAACAAATGAATTTTATTGATAATATCTAGTAACTATTAAATAAAAGAAAAAAATTATTAAATTATTAATATTTTAAAAATTAAAAAAAAATAATATAAGATATGATTTAGACAGTTCAAGATGTGATGAAGGCCAAGCAAATTTAGTAGTTCTTTGACGACATCAATAACTTGAAAGCAAAAGTCACAATGCTAGAAAGTGCAAAAGAAATCAAGGAAAAAGTCAATGAAACAATATGAAAGATGTTACTAGAAACTAAAATAAACTTATGGTCTATTTTTGATGACTTACAACCTACTTCTCTATAAAACCAATATTGTGTAATATGAGAATTAATTATTTTAATTGCTCACAATAGAAATAATAAAGGATATACAACTTGAGTATCTAATAAGGATATTGGCTAGATATTTGACACATGCATTGGTCGAATATTTGATACGCTATCATATTATATGAAATCTTGCTTGAGAATACATGAAGCATTTGGCTATGGAAGGTAGAATGGAAATTGCAACAAAAAAATCTTAACTCTAATAGAATACTAAATAAATTCTAATTAAACCTTAAAAATTCTAATCAAGTTTTAATCAAATTCAAAAAAAATCTACAATAAACCTTTAAAAATCTCTAAGAAATCCTAAAGAAATATTAGAATAATTATAAATATATCTTAAATAAATCTCAACTCAATTTTAATTTAATTTTAGTTGAAATCCTATTAGACTTCAATAAAATCTTAGGCCAAATCCTAAATCCTAATCAAATCTTAAATCAAATCTTAAATCCTAAGCCAATCCTAATTCTAAACCAAACCTTAATCAAAACCTAACCAACTCAAGTTAATCTTACTATATTTTAGAACCTTAATATTTATTGATTAAACTATTAATATTATTTAAAATTTTATACACTTCTAAACAACTAAATAAGTAAAAAATATAGATAATTTGAAGATAATTGTACTTACTAAATAGAAAGAAAATCCTAAAATTTGCTCAAGTATTGGCCAGCCTCCTACTCCTATCTGAATGTTGAACTTTCAATACCAATATCTCTTTTTTAAACCATTCAATTGTTCTCAAATTTAACATATGTATAAAAAATTAAGTCTATTCTCTTGATATATAAATTTCACTCTAATCCAATAAGTAGATTGTTGATGATCTTAGATATCCTAACTACTCTTCAAACTTCAATTTCCAAGACCTCAACCTACTTGAAATCCAATAATCATTAATTCAAATTTTTGATCAAGCTTAAACTTAGTATATATTTCAAAAAAATATTCACATAAGTCTTCAAAATTTAAACTATAGATCTACTATCAAATTTATTAATTTTTTCAAACATAATATCTTTTTTATTTTATAAATTTTTAAATCATCTAAAATAAGTATGACTTTACAAAGCTCATACAAAGTCATTACACACCCAAATCACTTCAAGTCAATGCTTAAACAAATCCTATCAAGTCTACTTTCAAATCCAACTCTTTGATTTACAAAAAAAACCCAAGAATTGTTGTAGGTGCTTGGTTTTGTGCCTCAAGGTCTGATTTTGATCTAGATTGATAACTAGTCTCTTTTGGATATCAAATTATCTTTTTGAATTAATTTTTGCTAAAATCAACTCTTAACTTCTTCTTACATATGTTCATATTCTTTATTCTTCTAGTCTATCTTGTTTTGCCTTATTTATGGCCTTACAAAGTAAATAGAAGCCTACTTTATAAAAAGGTATCATTTGCTTTTTTAGTTTTATTTTTCTTTGGACTATTGACTATTTTTTAAGATAATTTGCTACAATATTTGAAGTAATATCTTCTATAATATAATAATTTCTTCATCTCTTTCACATATTAGTCATGTTATATCACAGCAATGCTCAGTGAGAGTATTTGACATAGGAACTAGCCAAGTATCTAACATGGGTGTTGGCCAAGTATTGAATACAGATGCCACCACATCAAATCAGGTAATCTAAAATGAAGTTTGAAAGGGTTTGATCTATAATTATGTCAATATAAATCAAGCAGAGATTCAACTCAACCAGCAATTTCTTATAAAATCAGACTTGCAAATCAAAAATTCACAATATCTAAGTACCTTGCAAAAAAACTTAGAAAGAATTAAAGATCAATACTTTAATGTATGACATTCAATGATACTACTCATCATTGGATATTAATCCAATCAAATCAAAGGATTTTTACCAAAATAAATTTATTAATATGACTTTAGCCAATACAAAAAAAAAATCAAAATCTATTGAACTACAAAATAATTTTAATAAATAAAAATAAAAATCTTGTCTTTCTACTATTTTTGTCTCTATTAGTTTATTTAAAAAAATTTATTCATTGAAATCCAAAAGTCATCTTTGAAGCAAAGTTGAAAATAATCATAAAAAAATATCCATTCTTTCTATGGTAATAATATGATTTATATCCAAACACAATAAATCAGTCAAGAGCAACCACATCAAGTACCTCATGACCAATTTTTTTGTAAATGTGTATTAGCAAACTCTATACAATATAGTTTTGAAGATCTTAATATCAACATATATACTAATACAACCTGCTAAGAAGCAATCCAACATGATAGAGTACCAACAGTACCAACAAAACCATAAATAACAAGTGAATTGGATTTAAAACCAACTACAAGATCTATTAAGTAGTTAATAAGAATGATTTTGCAATCTTGATCTCTCCATATAAATCATTGCACCAACTTTGTTAGTAACACCTCCTCAATTCATACACAACATTGATAACACTCAAATTTCTATAATATAATCTTTAAATAATACTTTCAATAATATCTCAATAAGTATTCTTTTGACAACAAGCCAAATATGCAAAAAGATAGTAAGGGAACTTGATTTTATGAGACCGTAGGTGGCTTCAATAACCACTCATCCATGCCATCTAAGGATGGAAGGAAG
Organism: Physcomitrium patens; assembly: GCF_059467195.1. Taxonomy (NCBI): domain Eukaryota; kingdom Viridiplantae; phylum Streptophyta; class Bryopsida; order Funariales; family Funariaceae; genus Physcomitrium; species Physcomitrium patens. The sequence continues at coordinate 3,986,368 of NC_143410.1, forward strand.
AAAGATGGTTTCCACGGATTATTATTCCTTCCTTCTATAGATAGAAAACATGATGGTGGTTGTGGCTTCTAGTTATCTATCTCTTTCAAAGATAGAATAGAGGATGGTAGCTTAGGCAAACATTCTTCTTTTCATCTTAGAATAGATAGGAAAAGTAGTGGCTTCTACAGCCATCTATTAGATTATTCTAAATCTCTATTGAAGGAATCTGAGGTGGTCTTGCTTCTATTCCAAATTTTTGCTGATAATAGAGATGGACAAAGATGGCATCTTTGTGATGGCCATCTTTTAGTAAAAATTAACTAAAAATTGATTTTTGATTTGCACAAAAAATCAGATTTTATTAAATCTTTAAATAATCATAAATTGCATGCATCTCATATGTTACAACACAATATAAAGATAAATTATAGAAAGACATTCTATACCAACTTAGAGAATTCAACAACATATCCAAATAAATCAATCAAAATTCAAGGCAATATTTTGAAATATTTGTACAAGCTCAATACAAGTCACATGCAAAAAGATGATTGAATTTTTCTTTAAAATAATAAAAATTAATTTTAGAAGGAAAAATAAGCCTTAATATGTGAAAAAAATTCATTGAAAGAAAATCTAAATACTAAAGCTTAAAATATTTTCTATTTATAAAATAAATAGAAAAAATAAAAAAAATATAATATATTAAATATAACTTAATATAATACTTAATTGAATAGAATTAATTATTTTTGGCAGAAAGAAGTAATATCAATCGTAGAAATAAAAATCAATAAAGATACTCCTAAGAATATATATTATAAAATAATAAAAAAGTAATCAATTGGTATTAAAGAAGAAAAGAAAGAATAAAAATTTAGTGTAGAAAATCAACCTATAGAAACAAGTATAAATAAGGTTAGAAAAGATAGGAGAGTATGAAAAGCAAAAGAAATTAGCCATTGTTGTATTATATGTCTTCTTATTTGAAAATGCATCGAGTACCTGGCTATAGAAGGTGAAGTCATATGTTGTAATTATTTAAGAAAACTTAATAGATTTCAAGCATTAAAAAGAAAGCCATTTGAATTCCAATACAAAAGAGTTTAAAGCCAATGAAAAGTACTCATAAAAATTCTTCTTGATTACTTTAAGTGAATAAAAATCCTAATTGTCTTGTTATTTGCCCTTTTTTGTAACTTCAAATTTTTTCTTCAAAATCCATATCCTAAACAATAAGCTTCAATTAATTGTAATTTTTTATCTAATTTTTTAGTTGGTACAAAAATTTTCATATTAATAAAAGAATACATCTTCTATATATTCAAAAAAATTCAATCCAATCCAACTTACAAATTATAAGAAAAATACAAAAGAATTGAATTGGTGTCCCTTGGCTACCAACTTAAAGGTTGATGATGAAGTTTGATCAACAATTTCTCCCTCTCCAACCATTAACTTCAGCTTCAAATTGGTATATTGTTTGATATGTCAACCTACTAAAACCATGCTAAATTTCTCTTTTTTCTAATGAGAAGATTTTTAGATATTGTAAAAATCCTATTCAATTATAAACTGCCAACTTTTGTTACCTCTTTGAACTAATAACTTAATATCTCTTAATTTCTTTGTTAAAATAATACAAAAATTTACATACAATTAACACATCTATTAAATTATGCATTGATTAAATATAAATTGTAGATGTCTTATACATCTTAAGAACCAATCAATAGTGTTAGCCCTAATTTTATAGAATAAATTCAAAGTTAGTAATACAAAACCTAATTTTGCACAATAATTAAAAAATTATCTCAAAATCTATAAAATCAAGCTTTATAACTTCAAAACAAGCTTAAAGCCAACTCTTTTATTCAACTCTCCAATCTCCAAAATCATCTGTATTTTGTCCTAAGCAACCATTTTAGTGGCTAAAGATCTAACTTCAATCCTGACCCACAAATGGTCATTTTTCAAGTATCAGTCCAATCTTTCTTAGAAGGTTTTTAATAAAATCCTATCCTCAACTTCATTCTAAAGTTATTTATATTAAATATTTATCCAATATATTTTATTTTTATTAATTTATGGCCTTTCTAAAGCACTAAAAGAATTTTTTATGAACTTGAAGGTAAACCTATTTACCAACCTTTAATCTACTAACTATTGAAATAAAAAAATAAACTGAGGCAATTTCATAAAAGCATTGTTTAAGTGTCTAGAGTTACTATTAAACAAAGATTAAAGAATACAAATCATAATATCATTTTTATTCATATTTTCACTATATAATCATATTACAACATGATACTGCTCATGTATTTAAAAGATAAGATAATTAGAACCACCTTTGATAGTTATAGGTAGTTAGAAATATATTAAATTATTTTTAATATATTTAATTAATATTAAAAGACAATTACTATAAAAATATATAAATAGCTTCAAATCTATATTATTATTATCAAAAAAAATTATAATAGAGAAATTACAATCAATATACTTATATGTTATTGTATACATTTTAGATATAATATTAAGTTGTAAGAATTGTAAGATAAAATTCATATAGATGTTTGAAGACTAGATTGAAGAAGATAAAGATAAGATGAAATTTATAAAGATATAGATAATTAAAGAATTAAGTGAAAGACAAAGTAGACATGATTAAGCCTATGAAGATAAGAATATTTGAAGAGTAGATTGAAGGAGACCAGATAAAATTAATTGATAAATTAAAGATAGTTTTCTTCAGATTGAATTGTTTGACTAAAATTTTGACAAAACTAAAAATCTCAAAAGATAAGTACAAGGATAATTTCTATGTGGAAACATGAAAGGAGTACTTAAGATTTTTAAAATGTAAGAATCTATATATTCAAGGATCTCTTAACTACCTTTATAAGGAACAAAGATTATAATTCATTATAAAGACTATTTAACAAAACTTAGAAATTATCAATTTATAAAGTAATGAAATAGCATCTTATAGAATGTGTTGCTTAAAAGGAAGTATAATAAAATAAATAGCCATAATCTTTAGTATATTTTTCTTTATAAATATAATTAAGTATAAGAAAATAGACATAGGTTGAATTATTGATATCTTATTTAAAAGCTTTTTAGAAGCTTTGTAGATTTAATATGCGTTAATAAGTGATTAATAGATTGATAATTTAGCTAATAAAATAGTATCAAAAATATACTTTTAATTATTTAAATAATATGAATAAATAGAAATAAATAAAAGTAACTTAATTTGAAAATATTTTATAGAGAAGCTTTGTAAAAGCTTCATAGATGGAATTTCATCTTTATACATGTGATTGATAGATTATAAACTTAGTCAACAAATTAGCCACGTATCACATATATAAATAACTTGTGGTACAAGTTAACAATGAAGCGTACTTATAGGAAACTTAACTTGCAAATTAAAATATGTATCTTATAAATTACACATGAATTATAGGTCCTATAGAATTTTGTCATATTATATGAAGTCTTCCTTGAGAATGCAATGGACACTTAATTGTAAAAGATAGAAAGAAAATTGCAACAACAAGATCCTAAAAACTCTAATAGAATCCTAAATAAACTCAAATTAAACCTTAATAATGCTAATTAAGCTTTAATAAAATCAAAAAGAAATCTTAAAGAAATTACAAAAGAAACATGAAGAAATATGAAAGAAATATTTTAGAAAAATCTTAAATAAATCTTATATAAACCTTAATCAAATCCTACTTTAATCCTAATTGAAATCTTAATGGATCTTAACTAATTCTCAAGTCAAATCCTAATTAAATCCTAAATCAAATCCTAGACAAAATCTAAATCTTCAATTAAATCCTAAAATTTTTTTAAATAAATCCTAAACCTTAAATCAAATCCTAGACAAATCCTAAATTCTAAATCAAATCCTAACCAAAACCAAATCAAATCAAATTAACTCTAAGATAGATTAAAATTCCAATATTTATTCATTAAATCATTGGTCTTTCTTAAAAATTTAAATACCTCTTAATCTCTTAATTAAAAACAAGTATAACAAATTTGAAGATAGTTGCACTTATCAAATAAAAGAAATACTTTAAAATTTTCTTAAGTATTAGTCAATGTAGAATAAGTAGTTATTTTCAGAATGTAGATACCTAGTTTATAGTATAAACAGGGATAGATAACTGCTGAAAAGGAGGTTCAGCAGGTAGAATGGATGAATAGTCAGGAAAAGTAATTATCATCTGTAATATAGGAGTTGGTATCTTGGGGTAGTATAAGGAGGATGGGAGAGGGGAAGAAAATGCCAGAATGTGAGAGTTGTGAGCCGGGGTAAGCTTAATGCTACCTCTTTTCTTTTGTTTGTTATTTTCTTTGAATAAGAGGATTGAAAGTTTCTGAATATTGTGAAGTGAATTATGGAATAGAAATGTGATTGGTATTATTTGAGAAGAAGAAAGATTGAATGCTGAAATCTGATTGTAGTTCAGCAGAGAGAATGAATATGTGTTTGTGTGAAATATTGCAATGTGAATGGCAGTTCTGTGTGAAGAATTCCAGAGATTGGAACGAGGGTAATTGTGTGCTGAAAGCTGTGAGGGCACAGCATTACAATTGGAGATTATGAAGGTGAATATATTGGTAGAAATAACAGTTATTGGTATGACTGAATTGCTGTAAGGAAGAGATCGATAAAGTGAAGGAAGAGATTATAGTTTCCTTGTGTGTTCAGATATTAGAAATAGAGACAATACATTCAGGAGGTAATTGATTGTATGACCCTAACATGAACACTTAAGCAACTAGTCATTCCTTGTGTTCGAATCCCCCTATACAGGTTTATGCTGGGAGGTTTCTTCTAGAATAAGTAAAACGAGCAATCACATTTTGGCGTTGCTGCCGAGGAGTGATAATAGCTTTGAGTGTTAGGAATTAATTACCAAACGTGTGAAAAAATTGGCAATGGAAGATGATTTCAGTAGTGTTTGAAGAAAGAGTATGGTTATTAAGAATAAAAATTTAACAGCAAAGAGATTAAAGCAATCAAAGGAAAGAACAGAGAGATCGCAAGCAAGAAATTTGTTGCGTAATGAGCGAGATCACAAATTAAAAAAGAAGCATTGACAAAGTTGGATTAAGCCGTGGTTGCATGCCTATCGGCATATTCAATCATACCCAGAAGACGATCGACCTCTAATATTTCAGAAGTACATACCGTTAAAGAAATTGCCAAGAGCACTCCCGGGGAGCGCTGTTAATAGTCCAGCAAACCTCTCGAAGCTGTTAACAGAAAACGAGGAAGGCATAGAGGAATTAGATACTCCACTGGATATCTTCTCAATTGAAAATACGTCCGATCCTAACAAGACTCATTCTGAAGATCGGCATAAATCACTTGCCAATAAAGACCAATTCAGAGTATATCAAAACCTGTCGTTTTCACCTCATATTCAACTAGTAAAATTATTTGGACATAATAATAGTTAATTGGGAAGGCCTAGAAGTCCAAAAAAGACTTTTGTGGGAGACAGTTTTTATTTTAATAAGAAATTGAGCGGAACACTGGCATCTTTAATGACGTCCGGAGGACCAGCAGTTTTGATTGCAGTTCAAATGGATGCAATGGACGATTGAACGACTAGCGTCGTGCCATTATCTACTTTTCGAGATTTTCCAGGTGCAGATCTAGATCAACATTTGTCTCAATTCTTGACGATGTGTGTAGCCAATAATGGAAGAATAGAAGATATTTGGCTAAGATGGCTGCCAAGGACATTGAAAGACACAACGTTTGAGTGGTATAACTGCCAACCTGTAGGACAATTTATCAATTGGGAGGTATTGAAAAATACATTTTTAGCCCATTTTCGACCAATTGGTTTTGAAGAACGTCTTAGAGAAAAATTAATGAATAGCAGAATGGTACCAAGGGAAGCGGTATAGTCATATTATGGTCGTATAGCGGATATACTTTGAAAATGGCCAAATAACCAAATGTCGAAATCATTTGTGTTGTCCATATTGGTTAATGGACTACATCCACTAGAATTGAAAATGTTTGTAAAGGACGCCCAATCAGCCACTATTGCATCATCTCTTGAGCGAGCGAAAGTATGGGAGGAATGTCACTATGACCAGAACTTAATAGTTGGAGCCACGATGATTCCATCTCAAGGAGGTTATCAAATGACAAATTGGAATGACGCATCAGGAAGTTATCTGAGAAGGAATGATTATGGTACAATTCCATAGGGAATAGTGGATGTCGTTCCATTGCAAGCTATACCACCATCATCATCACATCCGTATGTGCCTTATTCTGCGTATCAGAAATCAATACCTACAAAAGAATTGCCAAATGTATTGATATCAAGGGATCTTAATGAGTCATTGTTGTTAACATTGACGAAAAAAATGGATGAATTGGTTGTGAATTTGGACAAGGATAAAGAAAAAAGGCACAAACCAACCAATATGTGTGCCAATGTTTGATGCAGCAATTGTAAGGGGCAAAGTCATTTAGTAACAAAATGTCCTTCACCACCCCAAATGACTGTACATTGTACCTTTTGCGGGGGCAAGTATATTACGACCAACTGTTGGAATTTACGGAAGCAACAACAACTCAGTAACTAGATAATGACTCAACCAACTTCGTGGGATGTCAATCAAGTACAGACGAATAATAGGTTTGGCTGGAATAGAAAATGAGCGAATAAACAAAACAAGAATTATTCTAATTTCCTCAACTCTGAATTTCACTAAGAAGGTGTATCCAATATTCACGGATTAGCGATGAACCAACCAGGATACCATCAATATCCACTCATGACGAAGCCAATGCCAGACTCTACTGTAATAATAGGTCAACCAAGATCCTTTACTCATCCGACATGGAACAGACCTAGGCATTATATATCAGTAGAGACACCCATTATCCCTAAAGGAGTTGGCCGGAGACCACTTCGTTAATATCGTTGCAGATAAATTGGTTATTATGCTAATGAATGTCCTAATCCAAGGGCCAGTGATGACTATGCTCCAATATGTAAAAATTGTAAGCAGTCTCGTCACACTTATCAGTAATGCAATGTGCCCTTTAATTATAATAATCGAGACCAACAAATGCAAACAAGCCAACCGGCGGAGGACAAAGGCCCTGTTCAACGAGACTCTCCAATACATCGTGTTGAATTGGTGAATGCAGTATTTACCAGAGGCCAACAAAAAGACAAGGATCTAATTCAGGACATGGATGAATTAATCGCAGGAGAGCAAGCAACGCCGTCCGTGGGGCTAAACGAACCAATATCAGTATTGGGACGTATCCCAATATTGAGACCTCAACAGATTGAGGAACCTAATTCAATCCCACGTGCCTATTTATCGGAACCATCAAGATCGATCCCAACTGACTAAGTACCAATACCTATACAGTCCAATAAAAGATCTTACACATTAAAGGAACCTTTAGAAGTAGACAAGTTGGCAAAGTTACCAACGACAATCCCAATCGCTAGGAAGGAATTACTGCCGAATGGAGTAAAATCGAAACCAATGAAATGCAAAAGAGTATTGGAAATTACTCTCAATATGGAACCCTACGATATTCTAAGGGATTTGGATGTTATTCAGCCTTCAATTACAATGAAGCAACTTTTGGCTGTAACATCGGAATGTCGATTTACATTGAATTCAGCATTAATATAACGAACATCCCGCACTAAAGAAATTCATGAAGTTAGCTTAAACCCAGATCCGGGATCACCAAGAATTGATGTATCAATCGATGGCATTTTAATTTTAGGGGTACAAGTCGATGGTGGCTCGAGTGTGAATTTAATGAACGCGGATACAATAGAGGACTTGGATCTAAAGCAATTGTTACCTACGACATTGGTCTTATGAATGGCAGATCATAGCCGGGTAAAGCCAATGGGAATCTTATGTAATATTGCCATTGTAATCGTGGGATTGACATACAAAATCGATTATATTGTATTCCGATTACAGAGTTCTATGTTATTGTATCTCATTTTATTGGGCAGACCTTAGCTTTATCAAGCCAAAGCTAAGAACGATTGAGACCGAGGCACATTGACAATTGAAAAAGGCCGAGACCAGATTGTTCTACAGATGTACCCGGTACAATATCATGGAGAGTCTCAATTGCCAACATCTGAATTAACGTCGGACGATGAGCTTAGCTCTGATGATGATGCAGTAGGACCAATTACGGAGGCACCCGTGGAGGCAGCACTACACCCTGGAGTGGTGTACCATTGTGGAGATCCGGAGGAGTACTTGATATACCCGACGGACTCGAAAAACTTGGATTATGTTAGTACTGATTGGATGACCAAGTATGATGTGCACCATGTTAGTGCCTTGGACATAGGATTCAGTACTTCGTACATGTCGAACTTATCGACTGACTTTAAACCAGCATGGGGGTTGAAATAGAACATCGCCGTTGCACCTTTATGTCAAACTATCAACTTGGCGACCACAGCAGAACCTCGAACAATTAAGATCTATGAAGGTATTAAAGAACAAGAGTTGACCTATTGGACTGAATTTTTCTTGCATCATAAATCCACTTTTGCTTGGACTTATGATGATTTAAAAGGTATTTCCGATGAAGTCTGTGAGCATCATATCATTTTAGAGGAGAACGCTAAACCGGTGCGACAGAGGCAACATCGCCTTAATCCTAAATATTCTCTCATGGTGAAGGAGGAATTGGACAAGCTTCTTGCAGTTGGTTTTATTTATCCAGTACCAAATAGTGAGTGGGTTTCTCCAATCGTGATGGTGCCGAAAAAGTATGGGAAAATCCAAATTTGTCAAGATTTTCGGAAACTTAATGCGGCCACCAAGAAAGATTACTTCCTATTGTCCTTCACGGATAGTATATTAGACACTGTAGCAGATCATGAATATTATTCGTTCATAGATGGATTTTCCAAGTATAATCAGGTTCAAATTGCAACGAAAGACCAGCTCAAGACGACCTTTCCTACGGATTGGGGCACATTCGCTTATCGCGTGATACCTTTTGGGTTATGTAATGCCCCAGCCATGTTTTAGAGAGTGATGACTGAGGCCTTCCAAGATTATCTCTGGCTATTTATGGAGATCTTTTTAGATGATTTCTGTATATTCAGTACAAAACAAGATCATCTTAATTGTCTTGGCAAATGCTTGGCTTAGTGCGCTAAGTTTGGGATATCGTTGAACTCGGATAAGTATCAATTTGGTGTTCCGTCAGGAGAATTATTGGGACATATCATCTCTAGCCGTGGTATTGCTATGGATCCGGACAAAGTGACACATATAATGAACTTGCCTAGACCAAAGACGGTCTCTGGTGTTCGAGGATTCGTCAGCCATGTCAGTTATTATCGACGATTTATTCGGTCATATGTAGTTATTTGTCAACCTTTAATAAACTTATTGAAGAAACCTCCATTAGATGGGACTAGTCCCATCTGGACCATGGAGTATACCGTGGCCTTTAAAGCATTGAAGTCAAAATTGGTCTCTGCACCAATATCGGTGTCCCCTCGTTGGACCGAGCCCTTTCATGTGTATGTTGATGCATCCAATGTGGCTATTAGATTGGTGCTAAGTCAGAAGGGTGACCAGGGTCTGGATCATCCTATCTATTATGCTAGTCGACAATTGGTGGCTGCCAAACGTAATTACACTACTATTGAATGAGAAGCATTGGGTATGATATACTCGGTTCAAAAATTTTGGCACTATTTGCTTGGGTATCCCTTTGTCTTTTATGTGGATCATGATGCCCTCAAATACATGATTAATAAGCCTCAATTGAGTAGACGCATTGCTCAATGGGTGTTATTACTTCAAGAATTTAATTTTACTATCAATGTACGACCAGGAAAGAAACATGTCAATGCGGATCACTTATCCCGTTTATCTAATATACTGGATAATGAGTCGATAAACGATACTCTTCTGGATGCACAACTATTCACCGTGGATGTCATTACACCCGAATATGGTGAATTGATCCAATATCTAATGTTTCAAATTTTTTCCATTTCTTATAATGAAAAACTAAAGAAGCGTCTGATTTTAAAAAGTACATCGTATACCATGATTGGAGATGCCTTATACAAACAAGGGCGGGATGGAATTTTACGTCGTTGCATCTTTCAAAGTAAAGTTCGTACAATTTTGGAAGGATGTCATTTGGATAGTTGTGGTGGATATTTTACGGGAGACAGTACTACTCGCAAGGCTTTAATGGCCGGATATTGGTGGCCTACAATTTTTTTTAATGCGCACCAATTTGTTCGTCGTTGTGATCCCTGTCAACGAATTGGTCGATCCACGAGTACTTCAGCGATGCCGTTAGTACCAATCTTGGCACAGGCACCATTTGAGAAATGGAGAATTGATTTTGTTGGATCCATTGCACCAGCATCGAGACATGGATAAAAGCGGTATATTTTAGTCGCCACGGACTATGTAACCAAATGGGCGGAGGCTATTGTTACCCGCAATGATAATGCCAATATGGTGGCCACAGTTCTATACGAAAATATTATTACTCGATTTGAGTGTCCGAAGGAATTGGTTAGCGATCGCGGCATCCATTTCATAAATGCTACCATAGCAGCCTTGACAAACACATATGAAATCAAGCACAAACAAACAACATCATATCATCCTCGGGCCAATGGGCAGACAGAAAAGACGAATGATATTCTATATAAGATTTTAACCAAAATAATTTCGGGAGCGGGAACGGATAGGGATACTAAATTGTTTGCGGCATTGTGGGCGTATCGTACTGCATATAAAGTGACTACGAATTCCACACCATTCCAATTGGTGTACGGGTAAGAAGCAATATTACACATTGAATTGGAAGTTCAGCGTTTGCGCATTGCGTTGGATGAACGTCTTGGAGATAAGGAATCACTTTAATATCGGTTGGCAGAGTTGGACAAATTGGATGAAATACGGGCTACAGCTCTCTTCAACATGGAAGCAACTCAAAAATGGCAGAAGAATTACTATGATAGTAAACTGCGTCCGAAGAGTTTTATGCCCAATGATTTGTTATTGTTGTTTAATAACAGGTTTAATCATTTTTCGGGCGAATTTTAAGTCCGTTGGCATGGACCATATCGTGTGATTGAAGGGTTTTCCAATGGGTCTGTTCAATTGGAGGATTTCATGGGTCAGCGATTCAATAACGGGAACCGATTACGGTTATATCATACGTAAAACTCGGGACAGATTTTCAATTCCTAGAAGAGGTCACATTGAACGTACTTAGGATAGACCTAATTAAGTGTATTAGGGTGTAGAGGCGGCTCAAAGGATAGTTAGTAATTACTAATGTGTCACATGGGACGGGGGTGAGAAACGGACAGTAAGGGTAACATGTTGTTGTTATCACCACTAGGTAAAAGAATAGGAGTGGCGCACCCATTTATGGTCATTCTCAAGTATCGCATTCTATTATTGTTTCTTTTTGGTGTTATAATATCGGGTGTTTTGGAGTACTTGAGCGTAGTATTGACGAATAGAGCTTGAAAGAGTGTACGTCATGGCGATGGAGAGTACAAAGAAAGCTACGGACAGAGAAGAAAGTGGTCGAATTGTGAAAGCTAAATGCAATTTAGGACCACCATCCGTAGTAATCGTTACCAATATGGAGCCTATGAAGCCAGAGATTTGCTGGACGCCAAGGAGAATATGAGATTTTTGAAACGTGCAAATGTTTCAATTTTTGCGAAGGTCAGATAGTTTGCCTTCAATTAATGTGGCATTAGTAGAAGAATACATCGCGAACTATGACCCTAAGGATGGATTGAGTGGAGTACAAGGACGCATTATTGGAATTAATGAGAAGATCCTTGAAAATGTATTGTTTCTTCCGATAGGAGAGATTGTAGTGGGTGTTGAGGAATCCAATGACTTCCGACCGGTGTCGTGTTGTAACACGAGTATATCGTGAAAATATAAAGAAAGGAGAATTTTATTAATGTTCAGTTACCTCGAATATTGGGAGCAACAACCAACTCCAGTGCAAATACTGAGTGGCCAAGTTCAGTCACCCCGTTACAGTCAACCGGGGCATATTGAAATGCTCCATTCGATTCCAATAACGGGAGTCAGTAGGAAGGGAAAGGACCAATTCACGCAACGGATGAGCCTGGTTCGAAGAGCCAATTAGATCTAATTTCGAGAATCCAATCCGGGTCTTAATACTGGACTCTTATCCAATATGAGACCAGAATTGGCCGGGCAACCCAATGCAGTCTAATTACGGGAAAATCCAGGTCTTACTATGGGCCTTAGCCAATCTGACGCGAAGACCAATTGGACCCAATTACGCAAACATCCAGGTTACTACAGGCATCTTACCCAATATGGGACCTGAATTGGTCGGGCGACTCAATGTGGACACGAGTACGGGGTTTCGATTTTGTTTCAGACTGTCCTATTCTCTGTGCCATTTCAGGGAACGATGTTTTCAGTAAATGGATCTCTTAAAGGTAAAAACAGAGGAGAAAGCTTTGATGGCAAGAGCCAATTTCAGATCTAAGCTTTGACGATGGGAGCCAATTCCGGATCCAAGACGGAAGATTGAAGAAATTCAGAGGATAAGGTTAGGAGGAGAATAAGTTTTAGAGAGCATTTTTTTCTTTTAGATCAAAGGGGGGGGTTTTTTGGATCAGGGAGCTAGCTTTAAGTTTTTTTCAAGGTTACTACTTCGGTTTCATTAGAGATTTTTGAAGATCAAGGGAATTAGAGAGGAGCTTCATGCTTCGGGTCGTAGAAAAAAAGACGCAGAATTGGATTTTTTTTCTTCATAGAGTTTTGGGAAGACTGAGGCAATCATTCCTGAAGTCAGTGTTGTAATGGTCAATCGAGATTTTTTTTAATGAAGTGGATTTGATTACTCTTGACTGTTTTGTGAAATCGAGTTACGTCAGTGATTGAAGGATTAAAAAGGTATCTATAGGATTGAGTATGCAGAGAGAATGAAATTTATTGGATTATTCTAACAATACAGTCAGTGGATACAAGATTGTAAGTACAAAGCGATATCGGAGATTAGCACATTGGGTTGTTCGGGGTTCTCTGTAACGTCTAGAGACCTATCGGCTGGGGCAAAAAGGAGTTCGACAAGCAGTCGAAGGGCATCCGTATAGATTTACAATGTATTCTTGCAGTCGTTTATATTCCAGCGGTCAAAAACTGATAGACTACTTGACTATTGGCGAATCTCCATACTACCTTCTACACCCAGATGTCCGGCGCATTCTCGAGCAGGAAAGCACGTAATACAATAAAAAGTTTTGAACCCGACGTGAAAGCTTGAGGTGGAAGGTATTGGATTTCGGTTGATTTTATCTTTATTTTCATGGAAAACAAAAATAAAAATTTTGAAGGATTTTTGGGAGGAGTTTCTGGTGGAAAGTCTTCTAAAGGACAAGGTATGCACATGGATCCATCTATCGCTAATTTGTTTCAAGCCTTCTCATTGTCAATGCAGCAACAACAAAGCAATGATTGAAAGGAAGCTTTGGCAACCAAAGCATTGCAAGCAGTGGTCAATAAAATTGATCAATTTGATGGGAGGAATATTTCAAGGTATTTAAGATGTTATGTTCGTGAAATGGAATTAAATCGGGTTTCTGAGAAGAAAATGGTTGCACTATTTGGACTTGCCATGATACCGGAGATAAGGGACCACATTACATCGATTACGGATCGTTATAGGAATTCATGGGAGGATTTTACACATGCATTGAAAGACGAATATTTCTTGGAAGATGTCGATCGTGTTACTAAGAAGTTGTTTCTGGGATGGATTGAACGGCCCAATAAGAATTTGCAAGCAATAGAGCTACTAAGGGAATTTGAGAGGCAGTACTCTCAATTATCGAAGGTAGAAAAATTGACATAGGAGCCGAACAAAGTTGATCTATTTCTTCAAGCTGCTGATGGAGAATTGCAAGAGAAATTAGAACCCCTTCTTGAAGACAAAGAAGAAGATGAAGGATTGACAACGAAGAGGAAGAACATTGAAGATGCGGTGGGGTTGCTTACAAAAAAAGAAAGGAAGAAGGATAGGAGCAATATTCCGAAAACAGTACAAGCACCCAAAGCTCCAGTACGTACAATACCACCAACAATGCCTACAGTTCAACCTTCGACATCCTTGTCAAAGAAAGCAGATATGGGTATGGAAGAAATTATACGAGGAATGCGAGATCTTCAAATCAAATTGGCAAGACTTGAAGAGAATACTTCTATAAACAATTCGAAGAATGTTTCAAAACAAGGATATGTACAAAGATGCATTTGGTGTGATGATGCTTCACACACTAGAAAAGATTGCAATGAATTTAATAATATGATACGGCAGGGAATTATTTGCTGGAAAGATGGGAAGATAGCATTGAAAGATAGGGAGGATCTTCTTCAAACCAATTTTGGCAAGGGAGGAATGAGAGCATTTATTCAAGATTACTTAAAAGAGCATGAAACAGTAGTACGAGAAAGTGCAAGTTATGGTGCTAGAGTGGAGGATGAAATTGGTGGGAGTACGGAAACTAGTGAGTTTTGGGCTTCTGCCGTTTCTACAATGCAAGAAGGGAAATTACCTTGAGAAGCGTTATTGAGAACTGCAGCTACAATACGAGGAAGAACAGGTTGGGAGGATCCTGTTGAGTCTCTTTCAGTTCATGCATATATTGCTAAGAGCCAACATGAAGCTTTGATGGAAGAAAAGAGACGAGGAAATTTTGATGATACTAGAGAAGGAAATTCTTTTAAGAGGCAAACTCGAGGAGACAAGGCTAGGGAGGCAGCTTCACAAGAATTGCCTGTAAAGGATACCTCAGCATCATTGGGAGAAAAAACAACGGAGACAAAAGATAAAGGCAAATCAATTGCTTATAAACTACTTTCTGACATTGAAGCGGCAACAAATTTGAAAGGGGTGTTGGAAGAACGTATATTAAACGCTAAGGTGGAATTCACATTGAAAGAAGTCTTGGGAATTGCAAAGAAGGAATTTCATGATGTTATCATTGACAACATTAAGCGAAAGAGGCAATTAATGGGCGAAACTAGAATGAGTCATGCTATTGATGCAAGAATATGTAGAGATGAAGAAGAGGTTGATATTGGTTACAAGCAACCAACAAATGAAAAGAATGGGTATAATCAGCGAGTACGTTTCGAAGATTCTAGTGACAAGAAAATGGAAACTTTGAGCCATTATACTGGAAAGCATTAGGCAAGGGCAACTACTAAGGTATTGGTGAAAGTAGGACATATGGAAGAACCAATAATTGCTTTAGTCGACAATGGTTCTGAAATAAATCTCATGTCTAAAGATCTTTATAAGAAGCAAAAATGGCCAATTGATATGGAACATGGATGGGCAATACGAGCAGCTAATAACACACGAGGCGAATTATATGGAGCTTGTCCAGATGTCAAAATTCGGATTGGGGATGTTGCGACGGAGCAACATTTCTTCGTTCAAGATACAACGTCTTATCCGTTGATTTTAGGACAACCTTATATCATGGCAACACGGATGGAAACAAACGTACTTGACGATGGTTCTGCTTATGCAAGGATACGGAGCGAAGATGGGAGGAAAGCTGTACAATTTCTAACAGTACCTCCTAACCATGAACGGAATCGAGATAGGTTGAGGGAGAAACCATTGCCAAAGATTGTTGAAGGATTTAAGGATTTTGGGGAGGTACCACTGTAAAGCGAGATTATGGAGGTACAAAAGAGGAGGTACTCTCGCGAGATGAAGGTGCCTTTGATGCGAGTTTTATTGGTATATTGGAAAATGGAAGTATTATGTATAAGAAAGTTGATGATTTTAAAAGAAAAGAAAGAAAAAGATTATATGATATTGAAGGACAGTTACGCAAGATAGGTACATTGCAAGATGATGAGAGGATTTTGGGTGTTTATGAAGAAAATGGACTGGAAGATTCATTGGAATTGATTACATCTATTGGGTTAGGGGATAATGATAAGATTGTTGAGATTCATTCGAGAGAGGTTTATACCATGCTTGAATCTTTTCAAGCACCAGAAGTCACAGTAGAGACGAGATATAGAACTGCAGATAAGAAGGTAAAGCCTATTATCGGACCATTACCAGAGGATTCTAAAGAACAAATGGGAGAAGCATCAAAAGAAGCAAGTTTAAGAGATCCAATGAGTATTGGACATCAGTTTACTAAAGAGACTTTTGGAGAATTGAAGATTGGTTCTGATAGTTTTTTATTACCAGAGGAAATTACTTGCTTCAAAAAGATGTTGGCTAAACAAGGTAGATCGTTTCCCTTTGAATCTCATGAAATTGGGTGTGTGGATCCAAATATTGTAACACCTATGGTTATCTTCACTGTACCACATGTACCTTGGAATCTAAAACCGATTCCAGTACCGAGGGCACATTTACCTAAATTGGTCGAACTGTTAAAAGAAAAGATAAAGATGAAAATATTAGAACCCTCATTTGTGCCGTATTCTAGTTGATGGTTTACGGTACCTAAGAAGAATGGGTCACTACGGTTTATTCAAGATATGCAACCGGTGAATGCAGTAACTGTCAAGAATGCAGGAATTGGACCTATTGTGGATGAATTTGCTGAGGTGTTTGCTGGAAGGGCGATCTATTCAATGGGTGACTTGTATATAGGTTATGATCAATTTCAACTTGCCGAAGGAAGTAGAGATATGACAACAATGAGGACACCACTTGGATTGGTTAGAATGTGCACTCTTCCTCAAGGCACGACCAACTCAGTTGCACATATGATGAATGGGATGAATAAGGTATTGAGAGATTTTATTCCGGAAAAGACTATGCCTTTTCTGGATGATGTTCCTATAAAAGGGTGCAGAGAAGGAGACAAGGATGAAACTTTAGATACGAGGGGGTGTCGCAGATATGTTATTGATCATATACAAGATTGTGAAAAGATTTTAACTCGGCTTGGAGAAATTCATCTTACATTATCGAGTATGAAGTCCGTATTTGGAGTACGAGAGGTTGTAATTGTTGGACATTTATGTGGATCTTACGGAAGAAAACCAGATCCGACTAAAGTTGATGCAATTGGAAGGATGAAAGAGGATTGTGATTCTTTAACAGAGGTTCGTAGGTTTTTGGGTGCATGTGTATTTTATCGAATCTGGATCCCTCATTTTGCTCACATAGCGGATCCATTATATGAACTGTTACGCAAGGGTTACCGATTTAAATGGGAAGAAAGGCATATTCAAGCAATGCAAAGATTGAAGAAATTATTGATGTCACCTCCAATATTGAGGAAGGTTGATTATAAATGTAATAGACCAGTGATTCTTACTGTAGACGCTAGTCCAATTGCCGTTGAATGGGCTGTGGGTCAAGATGATTCGAATGGGAGTAGATTTGCAGTTCGATTTGGGGCTAAAGTTTTAAGTATTCGTCAGCGTGCATATTCGCAAGTCAAAAGAGAACTTTGGGGAGTCGTTTCGGCTATGAAAGCTGAAAAGGACTATTTGATTGGGGCAGTAGTAGTAATTGAAACAGATTGCTTGCCATTGCTTGGAATGATTATTAACTGTTCAACGCCAGATATTGCAATGTTGAGATGGATTGCTTATATTAAGTCACTAAATCCAGAATTTAAGCATATTACTGGGAAAGACAATTTAGTAGCAGACATGCTATCTCGAGCAAGATACGAGAGGGAGGACGAAATGGTTGAAGACATTGATGACGTCGGATCGAAATTCTATTCAATATCAAATCTCAACATAGAAGACAAGCTAATTCTTGAAGAATCTTATGAAGAAGAATTATTAGATATTGGTCATTATTTGAATACCTTGACTAAGCAGGAGAATTAGTCTACAGAAAAATTCAAACAAATAAGAAAAAAAGCATATGGATTTTTACTTCGAGATGGATTCTTATGGAAGAGACCGAAGAAAGGAATTGGGATGCCACAAAGAGTGATAGGCAAAAGGGAAGAAAAACTAAAATTATTAAAGGAGTTTCATGATAGTTTATGGGCAGGGCATAGAGGAATCTGGGCTACTTTTGCTAAACTCAAGGAACGATATTGGTGGAAAAATATGTATCGAGATGTGCTCTCATTTATAGAGTCATGAGAAATCTGTCAATCGTATTCTAATATCCGACATCGAGATGGTCTTCATCCTACGTATCCTCTGGCTATTCATTTTAAATGGGTTGTTGATTTGGTTATTATGCCGGTTGGATTATGGCAGATGAGATATTTGGTTTTAGCTCGTGAAGATTTATCAAATCAAGTAGAAGGAAGAGCATTGAGGACAAAATCTACAGAGGGAATTTGTAGGTTTTTGCTTGAAGATGTCATTTGCCGCTACGAATGCGTAGGAATAATCACTGCAAATCGTGGAGAATTAAATGCACAAGAAGCTCGTAAGTTCTTTGAAAGATGTGGAGTTAAACTATCACTGACTACTGCTTATAATCCAGAAGGGGAATGCAAAAAGCGAACGCGGTCACCCACCGATTGTGAAAGCATTAGTTAAAGCTTGTAATGGGAAAGTTAAAGAGTGGCCACGGCTTTTGTCATTTGCATTATGGGCTGATTGAACAACACATAGTTTGGTGACAGGATATATGCCAGTAGAACTTATGGCAGGTCAAAAATCAATTATGCCGATTGAAGAAAAGGTACTTATTTGGAGTATGCTACCATGGGAAGATGGATTGACAAGAGAAGAACTTCTGGCTATTAGGATTCGACAATTGGAGCAAAGATCGGAAGATATGCAAATAGCATTGAAAAGGTTAAAAAGAGCTAGGTTACAAAACAAGGCACGATTTGATAAGCAACATCGATTGAGACCAAAAGCAATCGAGGAAGGTGACTGGGTACTTGTTTATGACAATAGTCTGGATAATCAACATAGTACTTTGCGGAAATTTTCAAAACGTTGGTTTGGACCATATGTGGTAACAACAGTTCATGATAATGCGACTTACTCATTACGGGAGTTAGATGGTACAAAATTGAAAATACCAATTGCAGGGAAGCGAGTAAAAATATTTAAACGAAGACACGCAGAGATGAATATGGAAGACCTTAATGAAGGTATAGAGATTCCGCAGCAAGAAGATGAAAGTGATTTGGATAATGAAGGTGACGAAGACGAACTGGACAAAGACATAGAGGATATATCCTGAATCAAACAGCAATTGGGTAAATTGGTGCATACCGGAGGATGCACAGGTTCAGAGGAGGTGGATGTCGTGTTGTAACACGAGTATACAGTGAAAATAAAAAGAAAGGGGACTTTTATTAATATTCAGTTACCTCGAATATTGGGAGCAATGACCAGCTCCTATACAAATACTGAGTGGCCAAGTTCAGTCACCCCGTTACAGTCAGCCGGGGCATACTGAAATGCTCCGTTCAATTCGAATAACAGGAGTCAGTAGGAAGAGAAGGACCAATTCACACGACGGGTTCGAGGAGCCAATTGGATCCAATTTCAAGAATCCAATCCGGGTCCTCTTACCTAATATGTGACCTGAATTGGCTGGGCAACCCAATGCAGACCCAATTACGGGAACATCCAAGGAACGTTGTTTGCGGCAAATGGATCTCTTAAAGGTAAAAACGGAGGAGAAGGCCTTGATGACAAGAGCCAATTTCGGATCTAAGCTCTGACGGCGGGAGCCAATTTTGGATCCAAGATGGAAGATTGAAGGAATTCAAGAGGATAAGGTTAGGGGAAGAATAAGTTTGAAGGAGAATCGGGGGGGAGGGGTTTTTTTTTTTTCAAGTTTTTGCAAGGTTACTAGTTCAGTTTTCATTGGAGGTTTTTGAAGATCAAGGGGATTGGAGAGGAGCTTCATGCTTCGGGTCGGGAAAGGAAAGACATAGAATTTGGATTTTTCTTCTTCGTAGAGTTTTGGGAAGACTGAGGCAATCACTACTGAAGTCAATATTGTAATGGTAAATCGGGATTTTCAATGAAGTGGGTTTGAATACTCTTGACTGTTTTGTGAAATCGAGTTATGTCTGTGATTGAAGGATTAAAAGGGTGTCTATAGGATTGAGTATGCAGAGTGAATGAAATTTATTGGGTTATTCTACCAAGACAGTCAGTGGATACAAGATTGTAAGTACAAAGCGGTATTGAAGATTAACAGTTTGGGTTGTTCGGGGTTCTCTGTAACGTCTAGAGACCTAGCGACTGGGACAAAAGGGACTTCGATAAGCAGTCGAAGAGCATCTGTATAGATTTACGGTACATTGTTGCAGTCGTTTATATTCCAGCAGTCAAAACTGATAGACTACTTGACTATCGGTGAATCTCCATACTACCTTCTACAGCAAGACGCCCAGCGCATTCTCGAGCAGGAAAGCACATAATACCACACCGGGAAGTTATTTCAAAAGTGGCATGTCATCGTTTGAAAAGAACCAAGGTTGGTGGACGGCTGAGGCAATTACGTTAGAACTTATGGAATGGTTGCGCTTTGTGTTGAGGCATCTAGGGTTGTATCGACACAACACATATATGTCAAGACAGTTAATGTTTATAGCAAAAGGGACGTTTGATGGGATAGTGTTCAATTGGGCAACTTATGTAGCAACCCGTATTCATGGAAAAATGGGAGCCAAGCACAAAATAGGGAGGTTTACAGTGTTGCTATGTTCTAATTATGTAAATGCTGTGATCGCATATACATTATAGCAAACATCACCAATAGAGGGAAGTTCAGAACCAGTGCCAGTGCCTCCGCAGCGAGAACAGAATTCGTTGGCACAAAATGTCAATACAACGGAGGTAATATATGAAATTGGGGAATCTAGTCGTCCAGTGGGACCAGAAACGGATCTGATTCGTTCGGTGGTGGAGGAGGAGAATGAAGTCCCAACGTTGTTAGATATCAATCAGTTAGCGTTTTCACAGGGCCGACTGCCGGAAGGCATACATCTTAAAAATTCTTTATTGAAGTGCATTTCACAAATACATTGCAAGGTACGAGCATTGGATGTAGATGGCAGTGGTAAACTGGAATTAGAGGCAAGAAAAAAGGTGATATCAGAGCAGACACAAAGAATTGAAGAGCAAGAATGGATCATCCAAGCGAATGCGAAATCCAAGCTGCTATTGGAGCCACAAATTAGAGAACAACAGGAAGCTTGGGACAAAAAAAGAGAGCGTATGGTCGAGACCCATAAGCAAGAACTATTTCGGGCTTATAGTCATTCAATTTTGAAACTAGAAAAAGCGAAGGGTCAGTTGGTAATGGAACGAAAAAAGACCAAGTTATTGGCGCAAGAAAAATTGGTATTGAGTGACCAATATAGATGTGAAACAGAGCGGTTAAAGACTGAAATTGAGGCCTTGAACGCCGAGGTGATAAGATTGGCAGAGGATTTAGTCAATATTGGTCAAGCACAAGTATCGACATTGCCAGTTCCCGAAGTTCCAGAAGAGAGGAGTCACTTTCAGCGCCAGTTGGAATTGAGAGATGCCCAGATCCTGAAATTGGAAGCTCAAGTCCGTGAACTGGGTGAGTACAATGAAGACCTTTCAGCTCAGTTGAGGCAGGAGCCGATGGAAGGATTGGAGGAGGATGAAGATTTGTAGTTGGAATCGGAATCAGTGGAACCAATAACAGATACTGCGGCAATTGATTAATTAGATAGGCCAGAGAGATCGCAATTTTTATAGAGTTTTGTTAGATAATTTTTAGATAGGTATCAATTGAGTGTTTGCGAGGACGCTGCACTGTTAGAAGTGGGGCTATGTAGAATAAGTAGTTATTTTCAGAATGTAGATACCTAGTGTATAGTGTAAACAAGGATAGATAAGTACTGAAAAGGTGGTTCAACAGGTAGAATGGTTGAATAGTTAGGAAAAGTAGTTATCATCTGTAATATAGGAGTTGGTATCTCGGGGTAGTATAAGGAGGATGGAAGAGGGGAAGAAAGTGCCAAACTATGAGAGTTGTGAGCCGGGGTAAGTTTGGTGCTACCTCTTTTCTTTTGTTTGTTATTTTCTTTGAATAAGAGGATTGAAAGTTTTTGAATATTATGAAGTGAATTATGGAATAGAAATGTGATTGGTATTATTTGAGAAGAAGAAAGATTGAATGCTGAAATCTGATTGTAGTTCAGCAGAGAGAATGAGTATGTGTTTGTGTGAAATATTGTAATGTGAATGGCAGTTCTGTGTGAAGAATTCTAGAGATTGGAACAAGGATAATTGTATGCTGAAAGCTGTGAGGGCACAGTATTACAGTTGGAGATTATGAAGGTGAATATATTTGTAGAAATAACAATTATTGGTATGACTGAATTGATGTAAGGAAGAGACTGATAAAGTGAAGGAAGAGATTATAGTTTCCTTGTGTGTTCAGATATTGGAAATAGAGACGATACATTCAGGAGGTAATTGATTGTGTGACCTTAACATGAACGCTTAAGCAACTAGTCATTCCCCGTGTTCGAATTTCCCTATACGGATTTATGTTGGGAGGTTTCTTCCGGAATAAGTAAAACAAGCAATCACAGTCAGCCTCATATTCTAATCTAAATGTTAAACTTCCAATGCAAATATTTTCTATTTGAAGTATTTATTTTCTCCCAAAATTCACTTAAATTTTTGAAAATCAAGTTGAATCTCCATACAAAAAAAAATCACTAAAATCCAATTAATATATTGCTAAAGATCTTAAAAATACTTACTAATCCTCAAATTCTAATTTCTAAGATGTCAACCTACAAAAACTTTTATACACTTTGATCTAACTATTTGATTGACTATAAAATTAATACACATCAAGCACAACTATATTCACCAATCCATGAAATTATACTTGAAGATCTGCTACAAAAACTACCAAAATTACTCAAAAAGATAATCTTATTTTATTTCACAAAAATCCAAATCATTCAAAACAACCTTAACTTTCTAAATCTCTTAAAAAGTTATTATAAATCCAAATCACAAATACCAATTCTCAAAGAAACCCAGAGTCACTATAAGGTCTGCTCTCAATTTCTACTCTCTGATCTACCAAACAACCTCGGAGTCATTGTAGGTGGATGGTTTTGTGCCTCAAGGTTTGTTTTTTATCTAAGTTGACAACCAATCCTCTCTGAGAATTGTTTCTTAACTGTTTGAAGTAAATTTTGCTAAAATCTACTCTTAACTCTCTCCTATGCATATTCATATTATTTTATTTTTCAATCTACTTTTTTTTTCTTCTTTATGGCCTTATAAAGTAAATAGTAGCCTATTTCACAAAAAAGCAATAATAATATCCTTTAGTTTTACTATCTTTTTGACTATTATCTTTATTTTAACATAATTTGTTATAATGTTTGAAAGCAAGTTCTTCTATAATATAGTATTTTTTTCTTTCTTTCATTCATTAGTTGTATTACATCACAACAATGTTGTCATATAATTCTTAAGTTAATAATATATATTGACGCAAGCGTGAAGTCTTCTTCATTCTTGTGAATTCTTTTTTTGCTCTGGTCTTATTTCAATAGTGTCTATTTTTCCAACCTTTGGCAAAAGCCATTCCAATTTTTTATTAAATATATTTACTTTCTTATATCTAATTTGTTATCTCTCTTTGATTTATTTCTCACTTGTTCATGTATTTTCTTTGAATTCTTATTATTGACTCATTGACAAGAGTGCTAACTTATTATTCTTACCTTAATTTTGAAAGTGATTGAATTATTCTACTTCTATTGTTGTATTTTAAAGATTACAAATTATCCACCTTGGATCAATATTTATTTTTTTAATACTATTTTTTCATTAAAAAGAAAGGTTTATTCTTCTTTGTAGAAAATTTTATTAAATATTAAAGATTATAGATTATCATCTTCTAATTTCACTTGCAGATTTATTAAATTATTTGAAATAGATGAAAAAATCATAGATACTACACTTGGTGGAAGTGAGAATAGATTTGAAACTACTACAAATCTTCACATACTTGTTAATACTCTTAGAGTATAAATTTTATGCATTACCAATGCCAACCTTAGAAGCACTATTTCTATCCCTATAGAAAAGGTCCAGAGTCTATGCCAAGAGATTATGTAATTTAGAAAAGTAAGTACATCAGCCTGACAATTAAATCCGAAAAGACTTATTTCTACAAGTACAAAAGATGCAAAGATTAACATACCTAAGAAGTTTGATGAAAGAAGTTCAAAAATTTTAAGATTTTTGTAATAAATTGAGTTTTATCTAAGATTGCATCTATTCCAATATCCTAATGGATTTACTTAAATTAGATTTATAAGTATATTTCTTTGTAAAGATACTTTTTTAATTTGTATTTTTAATAGAAAAAATTTCATGATTCTTTTATGATTTAAGTTCATCCTTAAAAGTACTTACAGCCACATTTAAAAAAAATAACTGAAAAAATATAGTAAAGAACCAATCTCTTATTTTTATGACAAGAATCACAATCAACGACCATATATGTTGCTGAATTCTAAAATCTTGCTTATGACATGAATTGAAATAAAAAAATCTTTTATTAATCAATTTTGATATGAATTAAAGAATAATATCAAAGATTATTAATAAAAATACTAAAATTAGATTATTTGAAATAATTTATTACTCAAGACATTGCATACAACAATCAACTATTTGAAAGGTATCAAGAACAAAGATTTGGTTAGAGAAGAACAAGTCAAGTAATGACAATAGCTCCTAAGTTTTTAAAAACTTATTTTTCAAAGTTAAAACTAATATAAATTTAAAAAATATTTTTTAAATTTCTTATTGTGCAAGAAAAGACTTGACGTCATTAAGAAGGTTTGCACATATATTTTGAAAAAGCTAAACACATTGCTCAATATTATTCAAAGAAACAATAAAATTACAATATGAGGAATATAGTTTCCAGAGAAGAAAATATGTCAAAAAATGAATTTTTTTCAATTATAATAAGAACAAGGCAATTGGAATCATATACAAAATTTAATAAAGATCTTATTTTCTTTTCAAATCTTTCATATTATTTTATAATAGATATATATTTAGAACCTAAAAATCAAAAAGTCTTTACCATATTAGATTTAAGAACCTCAGCTTGTTTTATAGACTAAGAATTTGTTAAAAAATAAAAAATATATTTAAATAAAAAAACTAAATCTGTATATAAAGAAGTCATAGATGGTCATTTGTTGCCTTATAGAGATATTACCTATGAGACTATTATTTTAAATATAGTAATTAAAGATTATAATAGCATAGTAATATTTAATATAATAGGATCTTCTTCTAATTTAATTATTTTAGGATTATCATGGTTAAAAAAATATAATTCTTAAATATATTGTATTTTTCATAAACTTTATTTTTCTTATATTTCAATCCAAAATTCTATTAGTTAAGTAAAAATATATAAGTCTAATACATTCAAATCTCTATTAATAAGTGTAAGAGCTTTCATGCATATGATACAAGAAAGATCATCTTTTGCAATATATGCCACACTATCACAAATATACATATTTATTTTAATATTTATCAATATAATTAAATAGAAATAGATAAAAATAGATTTATTTCATAATATTTTTTAGAGGTAATTCCTAAAAGCTTTATAGATGTTACATTGACATTACATATGTTTGTAGTCAATTGATAGGTTAAAAAATTAGTCAACAAATTAACCACGTATTGATAGCTTACAAAATAAGCTAACTATGTGGAGCATATATAAAAAAAACTTGTCTTGCAAGTTAAGATATGTATCTTCTAAAGTCAACATGTTTTAGAGATCTTATAGGATATTGCCATATAGCATTTAATTAAGAGTATAATTGGAAGCAAGAATGAAGCCTTCTTCACTATTGCCAATGCCTTTATAGTTCTTAATCTTATTTCTAGACCTTTAAGTCTTCTTTTCTTTGGCAATAGCCATTCTAGTTTAATATTATATCATCTTTGATTGATTTTTTAATCTTTTTGAGTGATTTAAGAATATATTGATATTTTAATTCTCTGAGATTCATATCCTTGATACACACCTATTTTTATGGTAAAAAGATATTAAGTGATATTTTTAGCTAATATTAAGATTTTTAAGATATTTTTTAAAAAAAAATATACATATTCTTTTAGAGCATTAATCCTATGATTGTTCAATTGATCTTTCAAAAAGAACTCAACTACCATTTGGATCAATCTACAACTTATCACAAAATGAGTTGGCTGCACTAGAAGATTATATTGAGAAGAATTTAGCCAAAAAATTCATATGCCATTCAAAATCTCAAATAAAAACTCTTGTCTTATTTCAAAAGAAAAAAGATGGATCTTTACAAATGTGCGTAGATAACTAAGGACTTAATAAAATTACTATCAAAAATAAGTAGCCTTTATATTTAATTTTAAGACTTTTTAATCAACTTAATCAAGCAAAGATTAATATAAAAATAGATCTACAACAAGCATAAAAATTCATATATATTAATAAAAGAAATGAATAAAAAAATAGTATTTTGGATCAAATATGGATATTTTGAATATAATATTATGTCATTTGGACTTAAAAATACATCAATTAGTTTTTTAAAATCTATTAAATAATATTATTTTTAAGTTTTTTGATGACTTTCCTATCTATTATTTGAACAACATCTTAATCTACTCTAAGAATATTGAAGTGTAAAAACTTTATATTTGTCATGTATTACAAAAACTAAAAGATGCAAGATAATATGCCAAGATAAAAAAAATTTATATTTTACGTTATTCAAGTTGACTTCTTAAAATATATCATTTTAAATGATAGCCTTATAATGGATCTTAAGAAGGTCCAGACTATCATGGATTAAAAGATTCAAAAACAATCAAAGATGTACAATATTTTTTGGAATTTGCCAATTATTACCAAATCTTCATCAAGAACTTTTTTCAAGTTGCAACTCCTATTACATGCCTAACATATAAAGATAGACTTAAGTAGAGCAAATAATCTTAAACATCTTTTAAAGCCTTAAAGTCAACATTTATTTTTGTACCAATTTTGTATCACATTGATTTTTTCAAAGCATTCTATATAAAAACAAATGCATCAAACTTTGCTATAGATATTATTTTTTTACAAATGGAAGTAGAATACAAGCTCTATCTAATAGATTTTTATTCCTAGAAATTTTCAATAGCCGAGATTAAATACAAGATCCCCAATAAAAGATCTTTTTGCAATTGTAGATACATTTCAAGAATTGTGTCTTTATCAAAAAAATACTTTTAATCCAATCATCATATATATGGATCATAAGAACCTTAAGTACTCCATGTCAATACATGTTTTTAATTGTTATCAAGCTTGTTGGAACATATTCATATTAAGATTTGATTTTAAGTTTATTTA
This sequence comes from Physcomitrium patens, assembly GCF_059467195.1. Taxonomy (NCBI): domain Eukaryota; kingdom Viridiplantae; phylum Streptophyta; class Bryopsida; order Funariales; family Funariaceae; genus Physcomitrium; species Physcomitrium patens. The sequence goes on from NC_143410.1 coordinate 4,013,819, forward strand.
TTGACTAAAAAAACAACAAGATTTATTAGATGTTCTTTTTAGATATTTTTATTTTGTAACAAAAATAAAAGATATATCTTTTCATTAAAAAAAAAATCTTAAAACCAAAATAATTTTTTATCTTTAAATAATAAAATCAACATTAATTGTTGACTAAATTTTTTTCAAAAATAGTCAATTGAGTATGTCCTTTCATCATTTTCTTTATGATATTAAAAAAAATTATATATCTTATAATATTTCTAAGTTTAAGTTTAAAAATAATATATTCTATCTTGAAGGATGATTATACATTCCAAAAGGAAAAACATGATTACATGATTTTCAATCTTGTCATAACTTTCCAACAACTTGATATTTTAGATACAACAAGACTTTCAAGCTAATATCTAAAGATTTTCGGTGACTTCAAATGTACAAGGTAGTCAAAGACTTTGTAAAATTATATAATTTTTTTTCAATATTTAAAATTCCTTGTCATCAATATTATAGACTTCTTTAGCTATTACCTATTTCAAAACAATAACGGTCTTTTATTTTCATGGATTTTATCATATATCTTCTAATCTTGGATTTATATGATTCTATATTTGTAATAGTAGATTATTTTACCAAGATGGCATATTTTATACCATGTACAAAATCAATCATAAGTAAAAAAATAGCTAAGCTTTTTCTTGATAACATCTATTGCTATCATGGATTACTTTAAAATATTATATTAGATAAGAGGACTCAATTAGTATCAAGATTTTAGAAAATCCTTTGTAAGATTTTAAAGGTGGATATAAAGCTTTCTTTGGCTTTTTAACTTCAAATTAATGGATAGACAAAGTACATAAACCAAGTTTTAGAATAATATTTAAGATGTACTATCAATCATTAACAAGATGATTAGATAATTCTTTAGTTATTCATAAAATTTTCTTATAATAATATAATATATTTTTTACATAAAAAATATCTTCTTTTATTAATTATAATTATCATCTATAATTTGAAGCTCTTGATTTTTAAATCTTGTGGCAAATAATTTTCTATTTAAGCTCCATACAATAATAAAGGCACAATTAATAGAAATTCAAGAATAACAAAAGATCAATACAGATGCTTATTGCAAGGAGCAACATTAATTCCTTGTTGGCAATAAGATATGGTTATTTCATCCCAATATCAATACTAATTGCTTTTGTGGCAAGTTAGATTATTATAAGCTTAGACCATTTCCTATTTGTAAACAAATCAATACAAATACTTATCAATTATATCTATTGGAGTCTATGAAGATCCATCTCTTATTCCATGTATCTTTTCTTTAGTCATATAAGACAATGAATATCTTAGAATGAAGATAAATGTCACTTCTTTCTATAGAAATAAATAATAATAATAAAATTGTGATAGAAGAAGTTTTAGACTTAAGACGATTCCAAAATAAGTTGAAATATTTTGTTCATTAGTAGAAATATGATATTAATAAATACACATAGAAGCTAATAAAGAATCTTAAAAATATAGTAAAGAATATTAATATTTTTTATTGACAACATCTATAAAAACTGAGATAAAGGATAAAAAATCTTTGTTGTAAAAGTATTATAATTTAAAAAAGATTGTATGCAACTTTTTATTCTTATTTGTCATTTCTATGTATTAATGCTACTAAAGAGATAAAGAAGTAATAGCCAATAGATTCAACTCAAGAGCCATTGTTTATTAATTTAATAGATGAGACATTGTAATTACCATTACCTTCAAGACGACGTGATCAAGATGAAGACCTTCAAAAATGACATATTTTTCTTTAAATAGATAGAAAGATATAACATATTTAGTATGATGACCTTGAAAGAGATTCTTGACATTTGATAGTTTTATTGGACGTAGGAACAACTCCTTATGGTGCTACAATTGCTTTGTATAAAAGAAATTACAAAGGCTACAATAATGATCTAAGAACAAGGTAGTCTTTATGCTTTGAAATAAAATATTATGGATAATTGAGAGGACCTATTAGCTACTTTGAAGGAAATATTGATCAGAGTATAAGACAAATATAATTTTTTGCATATTAGATTTTTTCAACATGTAATCATTGTTCTTTGTGGAACTCATTTCTAGTAGAGTAGATAATGACACAAATATACTTAAAATTACATAGATAATATGATTAGATAAAAATAACAAAAAATAGCTCAACTTAATAATAACTTATAAAAAAGTTTTTTAGAAGCTTTACAGATATGTTTGTACCTTTATACATGTGATTGATAGGTTAAAAACTTGGCCAACAAATTAATTTCATATTGCACATATTGATAGCTTGTAATAGAAGCTAACAATAAAGCACACTTAAAAGAAACTTGCCTTGCAAATTAAGACATGTGTCTTGTAAATTGAACACATATTAGAGCTCTTATAAAACATTTCCATATAGCTCTTAGGTAGATAGTATATATAAAAGTAAGAGTATAGCCTTCTTTATTCTTGTCAATTTTTTTTTTTTTTTTTTTGCTTTTAGTCTAATTTCAAGGATCTCTAATTTTCTTATCTTTTAGCAACAATTATTTTAGTTTCTTTTTAATATATATATTTCTTTATTTCTATTTTTTCATCTTTTTTTGAAAAGATTCTTATTTATTTCTTTGACATAATCTAGTACTTATCTTTGAAAAATTGATAAGATTATACTTTTAATATCAAAGCTTTGTTTCTTCTTGACTAAGAGTAGATTTTAAAAAAAAATTAGTAAAACATAAGCATATTAGAAGTTTTGGATTATTTATTTCTAAATTGATATTATTCTTAGAATATCTTTTATTTTCTAGTCGTCTTTTTCTTCTTTGATTCATTTCTTATTTGTTTATGTATCTTTGTTGAATTCTTATCATTGATGATTAGTCATATATTTCATATTTTGTCATTTTTATTAAAAGTTGGTCATATCACACACATATTGGAAACTTGACATACAAATTAGATACATGTTTTGCAAGTTGGACATGTCACATATAGGCAATAGGATGTTATTAGGTAGTTTTTTAATAGATAGTATATATAAAGGTAAAAATGAGGCCTTTTTATTCTTGTAAACATCTTTCTTGTAATTCATCTTGATTTAAGTCTTCTTAATCAATTTTATATTTAGTAATAGCTATTATAACTTTAATATATATATATGTATATATATATATATATATATATATTAAAAAAAATCTTTTTTTGATGATATAAGAATATATTATTAGTTTTAGAATTTATAGTAATTTATATTTTTGGAATTTGTTAAATAATAACATAGGATTATTGTTTAAGAATAAGTGTTACAAGATTATTGTTTAATTAGCTTAATGAATAGATTTTTTATTTAAAATAATAGTTCATCACTGATCATATAAAACATTTATTTCTTTTAGTAGAAGATAAGAATGTCTAAACAAGGTATTTGACAAGTTTTTTTATTTTCTTAAAAGATATATAATATTTAATACAATTGATAAAAAAGATATGGTCTAACATTCTTGATAAAAATTTAAGATATGTTAAGATATAAAATACTTAACATTAGTATCATTAGTATAAATTATGAATAATTTAGAAGTATCTTTTAGAAAATATTTTTATTTTTAAAATAAGCCAATAATAATAAGAAGCTTTTTTGTAGATATTATTATTAATTTTGATTGCTAAGAAATTTCTTGAACAAAATAAAATACAATGAAGTCTATTATTCACGTCTATTTTTAATAAAACTACATCTAAAATAAAATAAAATATATATATTTTTATAAAATATACATTTTTTTATAAAATATACATTTTTTTATAAAATATATATTTTCTTGTAAAATATATATTTTCTTGTAAAATATATATTTTCTTGTAAAATATATATTTTCTTGTAAAATATATATTTTCTTGTAAAATATATATTTTCTTGTAAAATATATATTTTCTTGTAAAATATATATTTTCTTGTAAAATATATATTTTCTTGTAAAATATATATTTTCTTGTAAAATATATATTTTCTTGTAAAATATATATTTTCTTGTAAAATATATATTTTCTTGTAAAATATATATTTTCTTGTAAAATATATATTTTCTTGTAAAATATATATTTTCTTGTAAAATATATATTTTCTTGTAAAATATATATTTTCTTGTAAAATATATATTTTCTTGTAAAATATATATTTTCTTGTAAAATATATATTTTCTTGTAAAATATATATTTTCTTGTAAAATATATATTTTCTTGTAAAATATATATTTTCTTGTAAAATATATATTTTCTTGTAAAATATATATTTTCTTGTAAAATATATATTTTCTTGTAAAATATATATTTTCTTGTAAAATATATATTTTCTTGTAAAATATATATTTTCTTGTAAAATATATATTTTCTTGTAAAATATATATTTTCTTGTAAAATATATATTTTCTTATAAAATATATATATTTTTTTATAAAAAATAATTTAGAATATTTTTTAATATTACAAAGTGTGTATTGAACTAAAAAGCTATTTTAAAATCTAAAAATTTTATTTTTGAATCTTAACTCTATTCCAATTTATCTTTTCAAGTTAATTATATAAATGACTTAATAACAAGAAAAAAAATAATAAATTTTTAATAAGATTTTAAAATTTTTAAAAAATTAAAGATATTATTAACTATTTTTGATATTTTTAACCCATGATAATTTATGCTTTTAAAAAATCCATTAAAAAAACTTCATTTAAACCATGTATTGCAAAAATTCTATTTTAGTTATATAAAACATGATTTTTTAAATTTTGGCATATAATTATTGTTATAGATATATATCTATTTTAATTATTATTTAGATTATATGAATAGGTAGAAGTAAGTAAAAGTAGATTGATTTCATCATACCTTCTAGAGAAGCTTTTTAGAAGCTTCTAAGATGTTGTTTTGACTTAACATGTGTTTGTAGTTGATTGTTAGCTTAGAAACTTAGTCAATAAGCTAACCACATGCCACATTTATTAGTAGCTTGTGGAACAACCTAATTATAGGGCATCCATGTAGAAAACTTACCTTGCAAGTAAAGATATTTATCATGCAAAATCAATACGTTTTTGGAGGTCCTATAGAACGTCCCCATATAAATTCTAGGTAGATAGTATATATAAAGGCAAGAGTGAAGTCTTCTTCACTCTTATCAATTCCTTTCTTGCTTCTAGTCTATTTTCAAAAGTTTTTAATTTCCTTTTCTTTTAGCAATAGCCATTCAAATTTCTTTTTTAATATACATACTTCTCTATTTTTTATTTTGTCATATTTCTTTGAAAGAGTCTCATTTATTTATTTGCTTTCATTAAATTCTTGTCCTTCAAAAATTGATAAGAATATACTTATAATATTGGAGCTTTATCTTTTTTTAATTAAGAGTAGATTACTCCTTTTTCTTGATAAGACTTAAGTATATTAGGAGTTACAATCTACTCTATTTTAAATTGGTATTATCTTTGGTATTTTTTTTCTTTGTTTTTAAGTCTTTTCTTTTTATTTGCATTAAGCAATATGAGACATCATCCCTTCTTTAAGTGTTATCATGGCAAAACTTTTTAAAATAAAAAATGCAATGACAAAAATTAATTTGTAATATTATATGCTTTATAGTTTTGATAACTTGCAATTAATATTAAGTAGGATGATGTTGCACTTGTTAGCCAATTTTTCTACATATTGTAATATGACGTAAAAAAAATTGAGATTCAACTTACTTGATCCTCAAACATTGAATCAAGCAATTAACTTTGCTGTGAGGTGTGACGATCAATTTTTTGAATTTTGATCTAAGAATCGCACAAGTATACCTCAATGCTATTATAATTCAATTAAAATGTCAATATCTTCTCAATATATACATTTAAAAATAAAAAAATATATAAATTGATATAATACATTTCAAATTTCTTATTAAGCAAGAAAAGACTTGTCATCATCAAAAAGCATTGTGCTTATATTGTGAAGAACCTAAACACACTGAAAGAAAAAGGCACATCTTTTTATTAACAAAGAACAACTAACTTGAAGCCAGAGCACTTTCATCTTAGAGTAATAAAATCAACATTGATTATTGATATAATTCTTATCAAGAAAATTCAATCAAGTATGTCCTCTGATCTTCTTATTTATGATATCAAGAATTCTTCTTTTAAATCTTATGATGCTTCCAAATTCGAGTTCAAAAGCAACCTACTCTATTTCAAAGAATATCTATATATTCTTAATAGAGAAGCATGTTTATGTATTCTTCCATCAATTAGATATTTTAGATACAACAAGACTTTAGAACTTTTATCTGAAGATTTTTAGTAGCCACAAATGTGAAAAGAAATAAAAGACTTTATTTAGTCATGTGACAATTGTTCAAAGTCAAAAACTCCTTGTCATTAATCTTATGGACTTTTTCAACCATTATTCATTTCAAAACAACCACGGTCTTCTAAATCTATGGATTTTATCATAGATCTTCTAATCTCAAGTTCTTATGACTCTATATTCATAATAATAGATCATTTCACTAAGATGGCATATTTTATACTATGTATAAAAACTATCACGAGTGAAGAAATAGCCAAGCTTTTCCTTAATAATATCTTTTACTATCATGGATTCCCTAAAGATGTTATATAAGATAGGAGAACTTAGTTTATATCAATATTTTATAAAATACTTTTCAAGATTCTAAAAGTTGACATTAAACTATCTTCACCTTTCCATCTTCAAACTAATCAACAAATACAACATATAAACTAAGTTTTGAAGCAATATTTGAGGTGTACCATCAATTACTAAGAAGATGATTGGACAATTTTTTTGCCATTGGCAAAGTTTATTTATAATAACATGGTATATTATTTTATATTAGAAAAAACTTTTTTTTATTAATTACGGTTATCATCGATAACTTGATGCTTTTGAATTTTCAAAAGTTAATAATCCTGTGGCTGAAGATTTGGCAAATCATTTATCTGAGCTACATACAATAATAAAATTATCACTAAAAGAGGCTTAAGAATAACAAAAAAATAATGTAGATTCTTATTATAAAGAACAACCTTATTTCCATGTTGGTAATAAGATATGGTTACTTTGTTGTAATATTAAAATTATTCACCTTTGTCACAAGTTGGGTTATCATAGACTTGGACCATTTCCTATTTGTGAACAAGTCAATCCAGTCAATTATTGATTATATCTATCGAAGTCTATGAAAATCCATCCCTTATTTCACATGTCTCTTTTAGATCTATATAAGACAGTGAATATCTTGGAAAGAAGACAAATATTAGTACCTCCTAAAAAAATGGATAATAATCAAGAATTTGAGGTGGAAGAAGTTTTAGACTCAAGGGAGCATTGACATAGGTTATAATATCTTATTTTTTGGTACGAATATAATATTAGCAAATACACATAGGAGTCAGCAAAAAAATCTTACAAATATAGCAAAGAAGGTCAAAGTTTTTCATCAATGACATCTATCAAAATCAAGATAAAGGATAGTAAATCTTTGTTATAAAAGAAATATAATTTAGAAAATATTGCATTCTACCTTCTATCTTTATTTTTAGTTTTTGTATAATTATGGAATTAAGGAGATAAAAAATCAATAGCCAATAGATTCAACTCAAGAGCCATTATTTGTTGACTTATCAAATATGACATTGTGATTATCACATCCTTCAAGTCAACATAATAGAGATGAAGACCTTCAAGAACAACATGTTCTTCCTCAAATATATGGCAAAATACAACATGTTTGATATTCCAACCTAAAAAGAGTCTTTTGATATTTGGTGATCTTATTGGAAGTAGGCTTAAGTCATGATGGTGTTACAAATGTTTTGTTTGAAAGAAGTTATGAAGATTTCAACAATGATCAAATCATAGAGTGATCTTTCGACCATGGAATGAAACATTACCGATAGTTAAGAAGACTTATCAACTAACTTTGAAGTGATAAAAGATCATAATATGTGGCAAGTAAAATTTGCCGCATTTTAGACTTCCTCAACATGTGATCATTGCTCCTCATAGAACTTGTCTTTTGAAGGGAGGATAATGACATGGATATATATCTAATGTAATTATTACTTAGATAATATGAATATGTAGAAGCAAGTAAAAGTAGATTGATTTCATAATACCTTCTAGAGAAGCTTCCTAGACATTTTTTTGACTTTACATGTATTTGTAATTGATTGATAGCTTAGAAACTTGATCAACAAACTAACCACGTGCCACATGTATTGATAGCTTGTAAAACAAACTAACTATATGGCATCCATATAGAAATCTTACCTTGCAAGTTAAGATAAGTATTATGCAATGTCAATATATTTTTGGAGTTCCTATAAAATATTGCTACATAGATCCTAAATAGATAATATATATAAAAGTAAGAATATAATTTTGTCAACAAAATGTTATAAAATTTTGATAACATAACAAAATTATCAAAATATTTACAAAAAATATTGATTTTTAAATATTAAAATTTAAATAAAATAATTTTAAATCTAAAGAGCATACTATTATATTCAAAATACTTATATCTAGTTTAAAATATAATCTTTCATTCATTCTTTTATTCAATATGTATCAAATTATATACTATTTTTAAATCCATGAAAATATAAATCTTAACTTAATTTAATTGATTAAAAAGATTTAATATTAATAGTAATGATAATAATATATTAAAAGTCAATTTATTGAATCTACAATAATCTACAAATATTTACAAATATCCATCATTATTAAAATGATTGGCACAATTGCAAGAAATTTTGAGTATTAGATAAAGTTCTTTTTAAGAATTTTGTCAATATATTCCTTTCATACAAAAATTTCATTCTACAATAAGTTAAAAAGTAATCGATAAGGTGATTGAGTTCTTTCTTGAAGGTCAAATAAGTAATCGTGAGATTGGAATTTTAGCAACATATTAGCAGTCTTCTTTTCAACTACATCTTAATATTTTTTTTATATTACTTTAAGATTTTATTATATTGCTTTAAGATTTTATTATATTCTTTATATAAATGAATAGTTGGTGCTACATAATTCAAAAAATAATATATTTTTTGAAGATAAACATTGTCAATCTATGAGAAAACAAGCAAAGTTATTGACTTTTAACAAAACAAAGATATATAAAAAGAGAAATTAGAACTTAGTTAAATTTATATTGAATAATCAAAAATCAAAATCAAAAATCAAAAGATGCTAAAATGCTTCATAAAATAATATGGCACAATAATCTAATCACAAAATCCTTATTTTATATATATATATATATATATATATATATATATATATATATATATATATAATCTTTTTAAAAATATATTCTTTTGTCTTATTTTTTTTTAAGATAATATAAAATGTTATATTTTTAATAATATATCTATAACATTATTTTGTCATTGTTAATTTTTATCTTATGTTATACGGAATTTTAAATATAAAGCATTAATTTGCATGTCTTATATATTTTATAATATATATTGATTGATAAAAATATTTGTAGAATAAGTATAAAAGCATTGAAGTGCTAACATATGGATTTTTGATAAAATATAAAAAATCGGTTATTATATTTGATAGAAAAATTAATATTTTAATTCAAATTTTAAAAACCAAATAAGTTAAGCAATAATTTCTTCACATCATGTTATAATATGTAAAAAAAACGATTAATAAGTATAGTAATATTTTACTTGACAACAATTGCTAATAATTAAAAGTATCATATAAATCTGAAGTTTAATTTAATAAAGATTTTGCATATATATATATATATATATATATATATATATATATATTTGATTTAATAAATACAAGTGTTGTAAATACCTACATATAGAATAGATCAGTATAATAAGATCCAAAGAAACATTTAACTGGTAAATTATTTTTTGGATTCAAGTATCTTGCATTAAAATATATTTATCTTAAGTTCAAAATTTAATTTGCTCAAAATATATATGGCATGTTGAAAGATTATTTTTAAAAATAAAATAAAAAATTCACATTTAGATGATTTAGAATACCAAAACTTCTAACCATTTTTGTGATATTTAGTATAATAAGATCCAAAGAAACATTTAACTGGTAAATTGTTTTTTGGGTTCAAGTATCTTGCATTAAAATATATTTAGCTTAAGTTCAAAATTTAATTTGCTCAAAATATATATGGCATGTTGAAAGATTATTTTTAAAAATAAAATAAAAAATTCACATTTAGATGATTTAGAATACCAAAACTTCTAACCAATTTTGTGATATTTAGTATATATTAGCAATACAAGATCTTTTATGTGGAACATCCATTACTCAATAGTTACGCATTGTTTTTTATTTCAATACACATGCAATTATAGTTCTATTATTTTAAAATTAGTGGAGATCTTTAATATTATCAGCAAGTACCTATGTGACATTTACACAACTAACAGATATAAACTCTCACAAAATTGGTTGACAATATTTTAATTATATATGTATATATATATATATATATATATATGTTTTATGTATGTGCAAACTTATTAGGCATGAAATTTTCGTATTTGATGTTTTGAAGGTATAAGTATAAAATAATAGATTGTTGCATTGTCAATTGTATCACCTCTTGCTATCAGAAATAATGTCATACAAAAATTAGAAATATGTCTATATATTTTTTATTTTTTATTTTAAATTACTATTATATCTTCAATAAATTGGTCATAAGTATAAGATATTATAGACCATAAAAAATATGGTAAAAAATAATATTAGAAAAGAATAACTTTCAAAGGTTCAACTTAATCTAAAAGTACGTGCATAAAACTATATGGATTAAATACAACAAAAGAAACATTGAAAAAACAAAACAAAAAACAAAAACAAAAACAAACAAAAAACAAAAAACAAAACAAAATGATGCAAATACACAACAATTATTGTTGCTGGGAATCCTTGCTTATGCTAAAATCATGTTAAAGTAAATATTAAAAAAAAAAAAAAAAAAAAAAAAAAAAAATCAAACAAAAATATTGACGCACTCATAAAATGGAACAATCGCAAGTGGCCAATAATATCATATAACATAGAGAACATAATAAGAGTAAGCTAAACAAGGTTAAAAAGTAAGCCACTACGTGTTTTTAATTGCTCCATGAATACAGAGGTGGAGCATTGCAAGACTTCGGATGCATTCCCTTTCATTTCTTACGTGTACAATGAGATTTCTCTGTTGCCCAAAAAGTAAAAGATGAAAAGTTAAATAAATGCAGATTGGTCGCGGCGTCGCCTAGAAAGTGGTGTTGGTGATGGAGCCCGCTAGTGATGGAGCTTGCTTTGAAGCAACTCTGACAAGCACAGCCACATTTGCCGATCGGAGAAGATGGTGCCTGTGGGCCGACTTGACCCACTTGATCGTACTCTCGTGTTTGCGGTTGTGGCATGGAAGCACAGGCAGCAGCCTCACCTTGTGCACTGTAACTAGAACAAATCGCATATTCCTCTCCGTTGTTGCTTAAAATAACCCAGAATCGAGAACATTGTTTGAAAAACTGAAATTGTGGGGCACGCCCTGACATTTTGCAACCACGCTCGGAAGTCCACTTGGATAGTGTGGCTTGTAGAGCCACGGCATTGGTCCGAGATGGGAGCCCTGCGTTAGCTGCTGGATGGTTAACTCTCGAATCGGAGAAACGAGTCTGGCTCCAGGTATTCCGACTAAATTTACTCGAACCGGGCAGATTTCCTGGTTACAGAATCCACACCAGATTTCAGCTTCTCCAGGGCCAGTACCAAAGGGTGGGTTTGGGTTCATGACTGGCGACTGAGCACATTTATTCTGCGGGACTGCGAATCACACAGGGAGGTGGAGTGGAGGAAAGCTTTAAAATTATGAAAGACTTTTCTGTTCTCTGGAACGTCGAACAGGTGGCTGGAGTAGAACGGGCACTGCGTGGTGTGCCGGAGGTATGGCTAATTATTTGAACTCTTTCGAAGTGAATCTGTGAAGGAGAATTCGAGCTAGGGAAGGGCAAAGGTCCGGAATAAATATTCTCAAAAGGAACCTGGTCTCTGACAGCTCCATAGAGACCATTCATGTTCTCGTGATCGGAGACTGTGGCGGCCCTGCCAGATGGACCAGCTCCCGGCTTGACTTTCGGAATGCGATGGGTCAATGCACCCAATGTCAGGGGGATGTACGCGATCGGTCCTCGATATTGTTCGGGTGTTTGTCCAGGCGGGGCTCACCGGGTAGGAACCCAGCGATCGTCATTGCAATCTGGAACCTGCAAGTTCCTCTGCCACTAGTATGCTAATTTAACAAACTTCTTGGCGGGCTGCAGCACAAATGGAGGTGCAGTGCAGAGTCAGCACTGAAGCAAAGCTGAGAATGTTGTTCTGTACGTTACAGTGGGGAGTCAGCATTGTGAAGTGGTTTGGGGCAGTTGGCTGGGAGATTTGGCGACTCAGAAGCGGAGACAGAAAGAATGATTATAATTACATTTTTAAGCCATGCTGAGGGTCAGTCTCTTCAGTCATTCAAGAGATGGTCGCACAGACCTCATAATTGCATGGGAAGCACCGACCTAGAGGATACTGCTACCCTAAACTTGCAACTTTAAGTGCTATTTTCCTCGCCTATGCACCCTTAATTTTAACCTCAATTGTTACTCTACTTGAAAATTGTGAGCTAGTAGGCCTTGCTTCAGACTTCTTTAAGTAAAAAATTAATTAGTGGGGTTTCTAATTGATTATTGAATTCCCAAATTTTTTGTAAAAGGTAAATTAGGGTAAATATATGTATGTTTTATATTTTATTTATTTATTTATTTATTTATTTATTTGTGTGTGTGTGTGACTCTGTACCACAGAAACCATGAGATTCTGTTGACAAAAGTATACTTTACCATGTGATGCAAACACCTCTGCAGTGCAGTTCTGACCTCTTCCAAGGTGTCATTAATGGAGGGAAAAACAGAAAAGAGTGAAAAAAAAGGAAACGATTCGAAGGGAGAATAAAGCATGCAATACATGAGGAAGGAAGATCGGTCATTGATAGAATGAGCTCTGTGCTTCTTTTATCTACATCCTCCATTCAGAAGTGAAAATAACGTCGACCATTTGATATTGCCAATCACTGAGTGAAGTGTTCGTAACTAACAAAATTACGTTCCTCATCATTTTATATGCTTTTTAAATCCTTTCTGGTCTAATTACACATTAGTGCAATGTTTGTCGGGTTGTCATTTCGTATTGCTGGCTTTCACTAGAAAGTGAAAATAACAAATCTGCAGCTGAGAAAGCTTTGAGAACCGTTTCACAAAGGCTGGAAAAAGATTTCACAAGGTAGCTGGAACGACACGCGAACAACCAAGATGACAATAGATTGAGCGCAATATCTGGGTGGAGCCCCAGCAATACTCAGCCTCCGATTTGTTTCTTTTACAATTTCGTAATATTGGATATCCTTTTTATTTTTCGGGTAATCATCGTGAAAGATGGCCGCAGTTTGAGCCCAAAGCGGACAAGCTCCATTATAGCAACAGCATTAAAGGGAAAGGCGCGGGGTATTGGGCACCACTGAGTTGATGGAGAGAGCCCGCCTAGAGTTGGAATCCTGCCATTTCGAGTATCCGTCCAAGCCCGGCAAGATCCATTCCTCTGTCTCCATACGATTCTGTAAGGATCCTCTTCTTCCTGGTTTAGCTCTGGGCGCGACAGGTGCTGCGCTTGTCGCGAGGCCAGATGCGCCACACGTCGCATGCGAGGTCGCAGCTCAGCAGTAAATAAACTACCTGAATTTCATCCAATTATCACCGTTTTTCACCCACATTCATCCACTTGCCAAAATGTATGTGGGGTTTGGTGCATGAATGAATCCTCGTTGCTTTCGTGAGGAGTGGGCGAGTTTGCCTTGCTGCTGACGTGAATGCCACGTCAGCTGACCTAACTCGAGGAAACATGGGATGATTTTTTTTCCATGTTTTAATAATAAAATATATTCCTTCTTTATTCTATTAATTTATAGTATATGTATATATATAGATATTACCAAATATATCAAGACTTAGTTATTTGATAATATATTCTTTATTAATTTGATTTAGTTGCCTAAGAACAATGTCATATTATATGTCTTTGTAATTTTAAAACGAGTTTTAATTCACTCTTTAATCTTAATTGATGTATATATATTGTGTTTGGTATTTAAATTCATAGTAATTTGTTCCACTTCAAATTTCTACCATAATCTAACAAGTGAAAGAAATACCACTGACTTCTTTTACAATAGATCATAAAAAGAACCAAACAAACAATTAATCTACATACTTTTGAGGATTGATTGCACATTGGGAAAACCACTGTTCTTGTTGTAACACTATTTTTTTGTAAAAATTAGTGTTTTCTACAAAAAAAAATTGAAGAATATATGTTTAATACACAAAATCTCACATGGATTACAATTATCAATACATTCAGAAATTTATTTAAATTAACATCATGTAAGTATAAGTTTTACACTGATTTTGATAATTTTGACGTGTAAGAGCCAATCTCAAACAATTGTTGATCTTTTCGACTCATATTTTTTTCAAAGTTAGTTTTCCATAAATTTAAAAAGAGCTAGGTGTTGATAAAGGTTACCACCATGTGAAAAGGCAGTTATCCCATCTAATAAGAGACACACAATACTTTTTTCTCAAAGAAATAAGTTTTTATGACCACATCAAATGCAAAAAAGTTGTTATTAATTTTGTTTTTGCTTCTCCTTTCTCCAGAGCAAACAGCATTCACTAAGCTCCAATTATGGGCTGCTTTTGAAACAGCAACAAAGCCCCATCAACCTCTTCCAGAAGAGAGTGAGGGATTGGTTGCCACATGGGCATATTATTACAGGAGTTGACGCATACTATGCTGCCATTCTAACACACTGGCTAGTAGCCAAAAACAAGGCCAGAGTGTGATCCATAGTCATCAGCTATTTCAATATGCTTAATACATATAGTGGCATCAAGCTGTTAACCAAATGATCTCACAATACAATCTTGCTGCAGATTCTGTGCCCTGGTGACAGCATGCACATGATCCACTATTGCATCACCACCTTTTATTAAGTTTTAAAGTTACAAAAAATGCTTTTAGGGTTGAGCCTGAGCTGCCCCAAATTTCAATCATGACCATATCCATGATTGAGAAGTGTATTTTCCTCCTCCTCCTCCTCCTCCTCCTGCTTCTTCTTCTTCTTCTTCTTCTTCTACTTCTTTATTTTAATTTCAAAAACCAGCTACCTTTGTGGGTCTTCTAAAAAGCTCATGGATTGGCCAAAGCCCATCTGGATCTGCTAAAGACCATCATTGGATTGGTTGAGCCTTGTTTTTAATGGAAAGAAAATTATTGATCTTGGAAAGTTGAAGGGCAATATCACAATCATAATGTGGAAGATAAAATCTCCATCAAGAGAAACCCACTTTTTAGAAAAAATTCAAAATTTAGTACATGTATTTATTGGTCACAGTATCAAAAACTTGCTTTAGTAATTATTGGTCATTTTATCAATGCAACTATAACAGAGAGTTGGGTGTATCTTCTTCTAAAGAGTGCCAAATGATTTAATTATTCTAGTGAGTTTTCTCTGTTTTTTATATTTATTTTGTTCACAACTTCTTTGTACAATTTCAGTAATGAAAAAGTGCTGCCCTCACTTAAAACATTCACAGAAAATTTTGTCGGATGAAACCTAATAAAATGTCGTGATAAATTACAAGAGCAATATCCAGTTCGAATCTTGGTATAGATAACCAAGCTGCACAAAAAAATAAAAAAATCATTCGACAATCTAGATTTCCATCACCAACATTTGTCATTAACCATTGATGTACTAGCAGAAAACCCACATGCTACTGAGCATGTCAATAGCATCAATATATATAAAAATAAAAATAGGACACAAGAATGTTGATTGTTGAAAGGGCTTGTTAACTTCCCTTGTTTAAATGTGCATTCAGTCTCTCTCTTACACATGAAAGCTCTCACTTAAAGCCATCATTTCTTATAAAATACTTATGATTAACACAATCCATGATTGAATGTATTAGCAACGCCACAAAGCAACGGTGCTTACGTCATGGCGCAACAATACCTCGACCACCACCACCACCACGGCAGCGCGGGTGAAGGCCGGGTGATGTGCTGGAGTGAGTCAAAGCCCCCGAGCAGCAGGCAGAAGTGGCGACGACGCGAGGGAGCGACGCGATAAAGGAATTCCAACGGGGATGGGGGAGGCTGGGTTGCAACTATTGGTGAGGCAAGTGTCGCAGGAGCAGAAGCGAGGGCAGGGGGTGCTGCCCCAAATATAAGCGCACCCGCGGGGGAGGCGCGTCCACCCACAGTCCAGAGCTAGACCCCCGCAGTGTACTTTTCTTCCTTGTCAGACACCTTTTTGCCCCTTGCTCCGCTAAAAAGTCTCCGGCTGGCCCCTTGCACGTCAGCCTGCCTGGTCGACGTCGTGCCCCAGTAGTGCTGATGCCTGCTGCTGGCTACTATTACTACGACTACTAGGACTGCTTTATCCTTCCTCGCACCTTCTCCACTCGCTGCTCCGTCACCCCCCGCCATTCATGTGGTCGCCTCCCTGCACATAAAATCCCCCTTCCCCCCCCTTCTCGCTCTTCTTCACCGCCTCGTTGCCTAGGATCCTTTCTCTGGTTGGTTTTCCCACTACGTTTGATACTGTTTAAAGAGTTTCTTAGTGCGCCACGGAGGTGGAGGAGGAGGTGGGTGGTGGTTGAGCAGGAATTGAGTTCCGGTGGTGTTGTTTATTCCGATGCGGTAGTGGAGAGGTGCACTTTGTTGTGGCCAGGAGTTGCGAATGATTTCGGTTGGATTTGGCGTGGAGAGGTTCGTTGCGGGAGTAGTGGGGATTACCTTGGCAGCGGGTGGAAGCGGTGGATGGTGTGTGGGTGGAGAGAGAAGAGTGAAAGTTTTGGGTCTGGAGCGTGGCGAGCGAGCCACCGACATTGCTTCGTCTGGTCGATTATTATGGCGACGCCAGCGTTTTGAATCATCGCCGTGTTTGTACTTGTGCGGGCGCGTGGGAACGAGTGGTGCAGTGGACTGTAGGAAGGATTTCTGTGTCGTTTGTATCGGTGAGCGCACGGTTGAAGTGGTCACTCGCGCAGTCTTTAAGCACTTCACATTTGGAGTTAGAGAAAGAGTTGTGAAGAGCTGGGCGGGTGTTGCGGAATTGATGTGATTGGGCATTGAGTGGCGAATGGGGGAGGGTAATATCGACACCGCAACGAATTATCTCCTTTGTCACTGTGGTAGGACTTGCTGAAATTCGATTTACCTGCTTTTACTATCAGAGGGCACAAAATGGACGGTTCATGTAAAAGGGTTCGATTAGGACAGGTTCTAGACGCGATTCTCAACACACCAATGGAATGCGCTGGGCAGATTCTGCCAGGTCTGCCGGATCACCTCGCTATGGAATGTCTTGCCCGAGTCCCACTTGGTAGCCTGACCGGCGTGAGCAAGACATGGCAGAATATTATCTACGATCCCTACTTCCAAAGTTTCAGGGCCTCTATCGGCAGAAGCAAGCTTGACTGGGTATACACATTAGTGCAGATGCAGGACAAGTCGTTCAAGTGGCGCGCATTTGACCCTCTGTCTTCCCAATGGCACGATCTGCCTCCAACACCTCACCCGATGGATTTTCAGCTTCTAAATCCAGGTTGCATTGGGGTCTCCTATTCCGTGCAGTGTGTCAGCACTAGCTCCAAACTCGTGATGGTGGCCGCGGTTAAAGCAAAGAAGGATGGGCAGCCACGGATGACAGTGGAACCCGCGCTCGAGCACCCTTACATCTTCGATACCAGCACGAATTCCTGGAAGCAGGGCTCCCCTTTCAGCGTGCCGCGCAAGTGGTGCGTCTGCGGGGTCGCTGACGAGAAGGTGTACGTCGCTAGCGGCTCCGGAAAGGATTGGAGCCAGGAGCTCTCCAAATCGGCTGAGTTTTATAATCTTGAGAACGACAAGTGGGAGAGGTTGCAGAAGTTGTCCACCTCGAAGTTCAGTGGAGAGGCAATGAATGCCGTCTTGAACAACAACAAACTGTACTTCGTGAGTGGGCGGGGAGTTTTCTCGAAAGACGGCGTTGTCTACGACCTCGGCACCAATTCGTGGTTGGAGATGTCGCCTGGTTTGAAGTGGGGCTGGAGAGGACCCTGCGTGTCAGTGAATGGGAAATTCTATCTTCTGGAGACGCCGGCAGGGAAACTCAAGGTTTACGTCCCAGAGAGGGATGAGTGGGATACCATTATGTTGGATTCCAGGCTGGCGAATTTGGAGGTGTTTGTGGGCACTAAAGGAAAGATTGTTGCCATTGAAGCGGCGTCTGGGAAGGATAAGGAGACGAATGCGGGGAGCTTGTTGCGAGTCATTGATATTGCCTCCGAGACGCCCCAAATCTTCGACATCCCTGTGCAGGATGGCCAGGTTGTCTCCGTTCAAGTGCTGGCGATGATGAACCAGGCAAGTAAGCAATAATATTTCGGAGATGCAACAGTACCGGTGAATTATTGTCATTTTTCCCATCATCGACAAGACGACTGCTACAGGAAGGACCCTCAAGAATCGATAAGACTGCGCACGGACATTCTAGTCAGCAGCAGTCGTACTTGTGCCGCGAAGGTTGATCTCATAAAGGAGCGCTCAGTATTCGACGCATGTTAATCTCATCGATTATTAGTCGGCGCATCGTAGAAAGAGTCCTGTATCAGAGTAATCTGTACATTGAAAACTGTAAAATAGCGGCCTAATTGGGCTCTCACACTCTTTGAATCATACATTCGGCTAATCATTTGCTTCCATTATCCCTGATTTTGCTCACATTGCTGAATGGTGTGCGACCCATGTTTGGTCTTAGTATAACGTTAGGAGGACAAAAACTCTTGTTAATTTTTATTGCCTGCCAGATTCGTGCTTCTGACAGATAGTTTCTGCGGTCAAACATGCAGGTCCATGAACTTTTGCATCTTTTGGAAGAGTATCAGCATTGCGGACTCTAGAGAATGTGAATACGATAGGATTGATGCGATGGTGTTGAAAACAACCTGGGGAGATGGCTGCTTCTTCGATTTTTGCTTAAGTTGAAGTGACACTTGGCGCTCTGGTGTTCGATATCGTTGCAGCAACTCTTTCCTATTATTGATTCTCAGTGTCACTTTCTCACTTCTGCTGAGACTGGGATTTCTCAAGCAGGCATGCAACTGCATTAAGGTTTTGTTGTGAAACATCTGGACTGAGATTCAGGATTCTTCATTTAGGGATCCGATGATCAGAGCCGCTGAAATTGTTGAACACTAACACACTCAATTTCGTTCATGGCCAGAAAAGGAGGTGAAAAAGAAGTATGCTATTTGCGCAGCTTTTTGTAGAATAGTGAAACGCATTAGCCTTTGTCCATTTGCTCACGTGGGTACATAAGCACACTCTCTGTGAACAAGAGTTATGGCCCTTTCACGAATTGAAACGATGCAGCGGTAATGATTTTCGCCATGGCACCGACACACATGCGCCCGCTCAATCCTCGCATCCATGGACATTCTCAAATTTCAGGCCACATC
Organism: Physcomitrium patens; assembly: GCF_059467195.1. Classification (NCBI taxonomy): domain Eukaryota; kingdom Viridiplantae; phylum Streptophyta; class Bryopsida; order Funariales; family Funariaceae; genus Physcomitrium; species Physcomitrium patens. The sequence continues at coordinate 4,033,505 of NC_143410.1, forward strand.
AAGGCAGTTAGTCATCTTCTGATTTACAAGAATACATTTCCTCACCAGCTTTGGTGTGGAATTGAATTCAACCCAAGCAATTCAATTCAACCCAAGCAATTGAATTCACAGCACTTGAGAATAGTCTGTTTGCAAGGAATTTATTTTTCATCACATTAGGGTTCAACAACATTCTCATGAATAAGCAATGCTATCAACAGGAGGAGTTGGAGCCTGAGCTTGAAGATTGTTTGAGGATTGTTTTGTTACCTTTTGATATTTTGTAAACAACATGGCTATCACAAAAGTGTAATTATCACACATATGTGTTTTTTTTTTTTTTTTTTTTCTTATTATTATTATTATTATAATTATAATTACTTTTATAATTCAAGTTTTGTGTTTTTCTCTCTTCCCTTACTCTGTACTTTCCTTTAATAAATTTGATGCATCTTGTTGATTTAAAAAAACATTCCACATTATTGGTTGTAAGAGATTATAGCATAAATAAAAAATAAATTTGAATACTATTCCTTTAGTAGTAATATTATTATTTATTATTATTTATTATTATTTATAATTAAGTTAAATATATAAATAAATTTATTAGTTAACATAAAATTTAATTTTTTTAAAAAATCTAAAAGGTAATTAAAAATTATATTAAATTTAATGAATTTTAGAAATTTTGCATTGTATAAATAAATAAATAAATTCAAAAAAATTCTATAGAAAATTTAATCATACTTAAAAATATTCATAATATAAAATAATTAAATTAAATATTATAATTTAGTATCAAGGATATGAATCTCAAAGAATTGAAAGATTAAGACATTCTTGTATCATTCAAATGTGATATAATATTAAATTAGAATGGCTATTGCCAAAGATAAGAAGACTAGAAAGTCTTGAAACAAGACTAAGGACTAGAAAGGCATTGATAAGAGTAAAGAAGGCTTTATTCTTACCTCTATATATTCTATCTAACTAGGAGCCATGTCACAATGTTCTATGGGACTTCTAATACGTGTTGGCTCTACAAGACATATATCTTAACTTATAAGGCAAGTTTTTTATATATGTGCCACAAAGTTAGCTTATTCCATAAGCTACCAATACATGTGACATGTGGTTAACTTGTTAAGCAAGTTTCTAAACTACCAACTAATTACAAATATGTGTAAAATAAAAGCCACATCTATAAAGCTTCTAGGAAGCTTTTCTAAAAGATATTATGAAATTAATCTATATATTATCTACTTCTATCTAATCATATAAATAATTATTGGAGTAATACATATGTCCATGATATTACCTCTCCTTCTAAAGATGAGTTTTATATGGAGTGATCATCACCTATCATAGATCTTACTTTTCTTCATTTTAATTTTGATAGATGTCTTTAATGAAAAGCCCCAATTTTATTTGATATATTTGCAAGATTCTTTGTTGGCTCCTATGTGAGTTCATTTATATCATATCCACACTAATCAATAAAATATTTTAATCTATTTCAACACTATTTTAAATCTAAGACTTCTTTTACTTTGAATTCTTCATTATTATCTGTTTCTGTAGGAAGAGATGGCATTTGCCTTCTTTCTGAGATATTCACTATCTTATATGGCTTAAGAAGAGATACATGGAATACATGATGGATCTTCATAGACTCCAATAGATATAATTGATAAACAACATGATTATTTTATTCAAAAATAAAAAATAGTTAAAGCCTATGATAATCTAATTTGTTGTAAGAGTGACTAATTTTAATATTATGATAAAATAATCATATTTTTTTATTAACATGAAATTAAAGTTTCTCCTTGTAATAGGCATCTATATTGGTCTTTTGTTATTCTTCAGTTTCTTTTAAATGTGCCTTTATTATTGTATATAACTTAGATAAATAATTCACTAAAACTTTTGTCATGTGATTATCAACTTTTGAAAAGTCAAAATTTTTAAGATATAGATGGTAACAATAATTAACAAAGAAAGATGTTTATTGTCTAAAAGAATGTATTGTATTATTATAAGCAAACCATGAATAATAAAAGGCTTGTCCAATCATTTTGTTGATAGTTTATTATATATCATAAAAATCCAAAGAAAGCTTTATATTCACCTTTAGAATCTTAAAAATAAAATTTTAAAATCTTAATACAAATTAAATTTTCTTATCTAATATAATATCCTTGAACAATCTATGATAGTAATAGATAGTGTCAAAGAAAAGTTTAGCTGTTTCTTCATGTCTGATAGATTTTAAATATAGTTCAAAATGTGCCATCTTGGTAAAATAATCTATTATCATAAATATAGAATCATACAAACATAATACTAGAAGATCCATGATAAAATCCATAGAAGCAAAAGATCACAGTTGTTTTAGAATAGGTAATACTTGAAGAATTCTATAAGATTGATAACAAAGAATTTTTTATCTTAAATAAATGTCATATAATTATACAAAGTCTTTGACTGCCTTCTACATCTGGAGTCACCAAAAATCTCTAGATATTAGCTCCAAAGTCTTGTTGTATCAAAAATGTTGAACTTTTGAAAAGTCATGTCAAACTTAAAAAATACATAGTTATATTTTGCCTTCTTGAATACATAATTGTCATTGAAAATAGAATAGATTGTTCTTGAATTAGAATTTAGAAGTATCACAAGACTTAGAATAATTATTGTTAATATCATAAAATAGAGAATCAAAAGATATATTCAATTGAACTTGCTTAAAAAAGATTCAATAAATAGTCAATGTTGATTTCATTGCTTAAAAATAAAAATACTTTAGCTTCAAAAGTATCATTTTTTATTAATAAAAAGATACATCTCTTTCTTCTGATATAAAATAAAAGTATTTAAAAAAGGCGTTTGATAAATCTAATTATTTTTTAAAATTGATAAGTAGTCTTGAAATCAAATCTTGATAAAGACATGTTCTAACAAGCTTGGCAACAATTCAAAACATATATTGATATAAAATACTTGAGATTCTTGTGATTTGTATATACAATGACTAGACTTAAGGTCCTTTCTAAGTAATGCTGCTATTCTTGAAATGAATCCATAATTACAACAAGCTCTTTATCGTGGATCTCATAGTTAATCTCAACTATTGAAAATTTCTTAGAATGAAAAGCTATTGGATGGAATTTTTCATTTGCTTCTATTTGTAACAAAATAATATCCAAAGCAAAATTTGATATATCTATTTCAATGAAGAATATCTTAAAAAAGTTGATGCAATATAAGATTGATGCAAAAATAAATGTTGTCTTTAAGGATTAAAAAGATGCTTCAACTTCTTTGCTCTACTCAAGTTTGTCTTAACATATTAAGCCTATAAGAAGAATTGGAACTTGAAAAAAGTTCTTAATAAAGATTTAATAATAATTAGAAAATTTTCATGGGTATACATATTCATTCTAATATTTATCTATATAATTAAATAGATGTAAGTAAAATTAGATTTATTTCATAATATTTTCTAGAAAAGCTTCTTAGAAGCTTTATAGACATTGTTTTGATTTTATTTGTATTTATGATTGATTGGTAAGTTAAAAACTTGATCAATAAGTTAATCATGTATTGATAGCTTGTAAGATAAGCTAACTATATAGCGCACATGTAGAAAACTCATCTTACAAGTTAAGATACATATCTTGTAAATTCAACACATTTTGGAGGTCATATGGAACATTGTCATGTAACTCCTAATTAAGAGTATATATAGAATAAAGCCTTCTTAACTCTTGTCAATGCTTTTTTAGTCTTTAATTTTGTCTTAAGATTTTTTAAGTCTTCTTGTTTTTAGTAATATCTATTTTAGTTTAATATTATATCATCTTTCACTTCTACAAGTACAATGGAGATATAAAATAGTATGCCCAATAATTTTGATGGAATAAAATCAAAATTTTGAAGATTTTTGTAATAAATCAAGTTTTATCTAAGGTTGCATTTCTTCTAATATTTTGATGGATTTACTTAAGTTGGATTCATAGGTATATTTCTATCTAGAAATATTCTCTCTTACTTTGTATTATTGATAAAAAAAGATTTATGATTCTTTTATGATCTAAATTCATTCTTAAAAGTATTTATGGCTATATTTGAGGATAGTGATCAAAAAAGAATAGCAGAGATTAAATTCTTATCTTTATAACAAAGATCATAGACAACTATTATATATGCTATTAAATTCCAAAACCTTGCTTGTGACATGGATTAGAATAACAAAGTCCTTATCAATCAATTTTGATATGGATCAAAGAATAATGTCAAAGATTTATTATTGACTATGTCAAAAGCAGAATCTTTAAAATAATTTATTGTTCAAGCTATTGTATACAATAATCTATTATTTGAAAGGTGTCAAGAATAAAGAATTAATTAAAGAAGAACAAATCAAGTAATAATAATAGCTCTTGAATTTTTAGAAACTTATTTTATGAAGGCTAAAAATAATACAAATTAATATAATATATTTTAAATCTCTCATTAATTAAGAAAAGACTCAATGTCATTAAGAGAGTTTATGCTTATATTATGGAAAAGCTAAGTACACTATTCAAAACTATTTAAAAAAGCAATACAATCACAAAATAAGGAGCATGATTGCCAAAGAAGACAATGTGTCAAAAAATGAGTTTTTCCAATTACAATAAGGATCATGCAATTGGAATCATGTAGAACATATAGTAAAGGTTCTAATTTCTCTTTAGATCCCTCATTTTATTTTATAATAGATATGTATTTAGGACCTAAAACTCACAAAGTCTTTATATTATTAGATTCAAGAGTCTCAATTTATTTTATAGATAAAGTCTTTGTTAAGAAAAAAAAGTCAAAAAAAACTAAGTTTGTATATGTAAAAGTCATATATGATTATTTATTATCTTTTAGAGATATTAATTATAATAATATTATTTTAAATATATTAATTAAAGATCATAATAGTATATTAATATTTAATGTGATAAGATCACCTTTCAATTCAATTATTTTAAGATTATTATAGTTAGATATATATAACTCTCAAATAAATTAGATTTCTTGTCACCTTAATTTTTCTTATAATTAAATTAAAAATCTTAATAGTGAAGTAAAAATAATTAAGCTTAATACATCCAAATTCTTATTGGTATATATAAGAGCTTTCATACATGTATCAAAAAAAGGATCATCTTTTGATATATATGCCACATCTATTTCTAATAGTGAAAAGATATCAAGTGGTATTTTTAGCTAATATCATGATTTTTAGAATATCTATTTAAAAAAATAAAAATATCATTTTAAAATATCAATTCTATGATTATACAATTGATCTACAAGAAAGAACTCAACTACCATTTGGACCAATCTATAGCTTATTACAAAATAACTTAGTAGTATTAAAAGAGTACATTGACAAAAATTAGACTAAAAACTTTATACGCCATTCAAAATCTCTAATGGGAGCCCCTATCTTATTTATAAAGAAAAAAGATGGATCTTTGCAGATATGCATTGACTATTGAGGACTTAACAAGATCACTATCAAAAATAGGTATTCCCTACTTTTGATTTTAAGACTTCTTAACCAATTCAATCAAGAAAAAACCTACATAAAAATAGATCTATAAGAAGGATATAATTTGATTTGTATTAAAAAAATAGATGAATAAAAGATTACTTTTCAAACTATGTATAAATATTTCAAATATAATGTCATGCCTTTTGGATTTATAAATGCACCAACTACTTTTTAACATCTCATGAATAATATCTTTTATGAGTTTTTTAATGATTTTATAGTCTATTATTTAGAAAATATTCTAATCTATATTAAAAATATAAAAGAATATGAACTTCATGTTTGTTGTATATTACAAAAACTAAGAAATGTAGGATTATATGCCAAGATGAAAAAATATGTTTGCTACACTACTCAAGTTGATTTCTTAGGATACATCATTTCTAACAAAAGATGAATAGTAATTCCTAAGTTGATCCAAATTATCATGGATTGAAAGATCCTAATAATAGTTAAAAATATATAATATTTTTTAAAATTTGTCAATTATTATTAAATCTTCATGAAAATCTTTTTTCAAATTATAGCTCTTCTTACATGTCTGATATATAAAGACAAACTTCAGTCAAGCAAAGAAGCTGAAATATCTTTTGAAGCTTTAAAGACAATATTTATTTCTATATCAATTTTTTATTGAGTCAATTTTTGTATAAAATTATTTATAAAAATAGATACATTAGACTTTGCTATGGATGTTATTTTATCAAAAATAGAAGCAAATGATAAGCTCCATCTGATAGCTTTTCATTCTAAGAAATTTTCAATAGCCGAAATTAACTACAAGATCTACAATAAAGAATTACTTACAATTGAAGATTTATTTCAAGAATAGTATCATTATTTAGAAGGCACTTTTAGTCTAATTATTGTATATATAAGTAATAAGATCCTCAAATACTTCATATTGGCACATATTCTAAATCTTTACCAAGCTTATTGGAGTATATTTTTATCAAGATTTGATTTCAAAATTTACCTATAGACATAAAAAATAATAAAATTTATTAAATACCATTTTTAGATATTATTATCTTACATAAAAAAAAAGAGATAAAACTTTTGATCAATAAAGAATGATTTTTTTGAAGCCAAAGCATTTTCATCTTTGAACAATAATATCAATATTAATTATTGATTCAATTTTTATCAAAGAAATTCAATCAAGTATATCTTCTAATTATCTTATTCATAATATGAAGAATAATTCATTTAAATCTCATGATACTTTCAAATTTGAGTTCAAAAATAATCTACTCTACTTTGAGAGATGATTATGTATTCCAGAAGACAAAGCATAATTAAATGTTTTTTAAGCTCATCATGATTTTCTTATAGCGAGACATTTTGGATACAATAAGACTTTGGAGCTAATATCTAGAGCTTTTTAGTGGCTCCAAATATGGAAGAAAGTCAAAGACTTTGTAAAATCATATGATATTTATTCAAAATTCAAAATTCTTCATCATCAATCTTATAGACTTCTTCAGCCATTATTTATTTTGAAACAATCATAGTCTTTTTTTTTCTATAGATTTTATTGTAGATCTTTCAATCTCAGATTTGTATAATTCTATATTCATGATAGTAGATCATTTTACTAAGATAGCAGATTTTGTGCCATGTACAAAATCTATTATAGGTAAAGAAATGGTTAAGCTTTTTTTTGACAACATCTATTTTTTTTATGCATTATCTAAGGATATTATATCACATAAGATGACTCAATTTATATCAAGATTTTGGATAATTCTTTTTAATATTCTAAAAATAGATATAAAACTCTCTTTGACTTTTCATCCTCAAATTGATAGCCAAACAAAATAGATGAATCAAGTTTTAGAATAATATTTGAGGTATACTATCAATTATCATGAAGATGACTGACAATTCTTTTGCCATTTGTAGAGTTTGCGTATAATAACTTGATAGATTCTTCTAGTCAATAATTTTTTTTTATCAATTATAGTTATCATCTACAACTTGATACCTTTGACTTTTCAAAAATTGATAATCTTGCAGTAAAAGATTTGGCAAATTGTTTGTTAGAACTGCATACAATAATGAAGCTCAACTACAATAAAAGATTAATGTGGATGCCTATTACAAGGTATAACTATAATTCAATGTAGATAATAAAATATAGCTAATTTGTTGTAATATCAAGACTATTTGTCTTTATGATAAGTTGGACTAGCATAGGCTTGAATCTTTTTTTATTAGGAAATAAGTCAATCATGTTTCTTATCAATTATATCTACTAGAATCTATGAAGATCCATCTTGTACTCCATGTGTCTCTTTTTGAGCCATATAAGATAATGAATATCTTGACAAGAAGACAAATGCCACCTCTTTTTATAGAAGTAGATAATAATTAAGAATTTGAGGTAAAAAAAATCTTAAATTCAAGGCGGCATTGAAATAAATTAAAATATCTTATTTATTAGCAAAAATATGATATTAATAAATATACATGGAAGTAAGTGAAGAATCTTACAAATTCAACAAAAAAAATTGAGGCTTTTTATCAACAACATCTATTAAAATCAAGCTTAAGAATGACAAATCTTTATTATAAAAGAAACAAGATCAAAAGAAGATAGCATTCTATCTTCTATTTTTGTTTGTAACTTTTGTGTATTTGTGATGCTAAAGAAATGAAAAATCAACAACCAATAGATTTAACTCAAGAGCTATCACTTGCTATCTTATTAAACAAGACATTGTGATTGTCACAACCTTCAAGTTGACATAATCAAGATGAAGATTATCAAAAATGACATGTCCTTCTTTGAATAAATAGAAAGATACAACATGTTTGATATCATGACATTTAAAGTGACTCCTGATGTTTGGTGATTTTATTAGAAGTAGGAATAATTCATGATAATATTTTAAATATTTTATTTAAAAGGAGTTACAAAGGCCTCAACAACAATCAAATAACAAAGTGATCTTTTCACCTTGATTTGAAACATTATTAATGGCTAGGATGACTTATCAACCATCTTCAAAAAGAACAAAGATCACAGTATGTAGCAAACACAATTGGTTGCATCTTGGATTTTTTCAACATATGATGATTGTTCCTTGTAGAATTTGTTCCTAGAAGAGAGAATAATGTCATGGATGTAAATATTTAATCTAATATTTATCTATATGATTAAATAGAAGTAGATTTATTTTATAATATTTTTTAAAAAAGCTTTTTAGAAGCTTCATAAACATTACTTTAACTTTGTATGTGTTTATAGTTGATTGATAGATTAAAAACTTAGTTAGCAAGTTAATCACGTATTAATAGCTTATAAAATTAGCTAACTATTTGGTTCACATATAAAAAAATTATTTTAGAAGTTAAGATACATGTCTTATAAAGTCAACATATTTTAGAGGTTATATAGGATATTGCCACATAGCTCCTAGTTAACAATATATATGGAGGCAAGTGTGAAGCCTTCTTTCATTCTTATCAACACCTTTTTATTATTTAGTCTTGTCTTAACAAATATAAATTTCATACTCTTCTATGTTTTTAAAATAGATTAGAATGTTATCTAAATAATAGATAATAAAATTATTAAAAAATTCATGAAAGATATCATTTATTAGATGTTGAAAAGTAATTGATACATTTTTGAATCCAAAAAATATGACATTATATTTGAAATGCTTATATCTAGTTTGAAACACAATTTTTCATTCATCTCCTTTTTTAATGCCATATTAGATTGTATGCTCTTCATAGATCTATTTTTATATAAATCTTTCCTTGATTTAGTTGATCAAAAAATCTTGGAATCAAAGATAGAGGATATCTATTTTTAATCGTGATCTTGTTGAATCTTTGATAGTCTACACATATCTGCAAAGATTTTTCTTTTTATTTCATAAATAAGATAGGAGCCCAAATTAGAGATTTAGAATGATATATGAAGTTCTTATCCAAATTGAACTAAAAAAAGATTTCATCACATTAAATATTATTAAATTATTATGACTATTAATTGTTATATCTAAAAAAATAGTGTCATATGTAACATCTTCAAATGATAATAAACGACCATATATTATTTTTACATATACATGTTTGGTTTTTTTAATTAAAAATATATTTTATTTTTTGAAAAAAGTCTTTATTTATAAAATAGATTGAGGTTCTTAAATCTAACAAGGTTAAGACTTTGTGATTTTTTGATCCTAAACAAACTTCTATTGTGAAAAAAGGTGAAAGATCTAAAGAAAGAATAAGACCTTTATTAGGTGTTATATAAGATTTCAATTGCACGATGCCTATTGTAGTTGAAAAAACTTGTTTTGTAATATATCATTTTTTTTAACAACCAAACTCCTCATCTTGTGATTGAATTTTTTTTTATTGGATAATATTGAGCAATATACTTGGATTCTCCACAATATAGGTACAAACCTTTTTGATGACAATAAGTATTTTTTTCCTTAGTAAAAATTTTAAAATATATTGTATCAATTTGCATAAAATTTGATCTAGATAAGTAAGCTTTTGAAAACTTAGAAGGCATTATTATGACTTGACTTGTACATTTCCAATCAGATCTTTGTCCTTGGCATCTTTTAAAGAATTGATTGTTACAAGCAATGACTTGAGCAATAATTTATTCTATTAAATTTTCTCTTGGCATTGTCAACAATAATCTTTGGCATTATCTTTTAATCCATACTAAAATTGATTGATAAGGGCTTTTTTATTTCAATCCATGTCACAAGTAAGATTTTGGAATTCAATAGCATATATGGTGGCTAAATATAATCCTTAAGATAGAGATATGAGCTTGATCTTTTTTATCTTTTTTTAATCATTTTTTTCAAATTTAATAATAAATATTTCTAAGAATGAATTTAAATCATCAAATAGTCATGAATCTTTTTTTATAAAAGGTCCAAATCAAAAAAGAATACTTCCAAAGAAAAGTACTCATATAAATCCAACTTTAATATTGAAAAGATATACAACCTTAGATTGAGCTTTATTTGTTGTAAAAATCTTTGAAACTTTGATCTTATTCCATCAAACTTCTTAAGCATACTTATTCTTATCTTCCTTGTACTTATAGTAAGAAGACTTTTCGGATTTAGTTGTGAACTTGATGTACTTATTTTTCTTAATTGTACAACTTTTTGACATAGATTTTAAACTTTATTATTGACTTTTTTCGGAGGCCTATGAATAATATCTCCACGATTCACATTAAAAATATGTAAAACTTCTACTTATAGAGTATTAATAAGCTTGTAAAGATTTGGAATAGTTGCAAATCTATTTTTACTTGTGCTAAGAATTGCATCCATAATTTTTCTTCTATAGAAAACTTAAAAAAATTAAATAGTTAAATTAGAGGAGAATAATTAAAAATCTCTAATATCAAATAATTTTTTTGATAAAAAGACGTAATTGACTCTCTTTATAGAAAAAACTAGTGTTAAAAAATTAAATTCTTTGCTTAAAGGTAGATAGTCCACAACCTTCAAAACACAACAATAGAAGTAGAATAATCTATTCACTTCTAAAAGAAGATAAGAATAATAAGTTAGAATTCTTTTCAAAATATTAAATACATGAATCTTAAAGAACTAAAATAATCAATACACTCTTGTGTTATTAAAAAAGACTAGATAATCACTCAAAGATGATATAATATTAAATTAAAATGGCTATTGCCAAAGATAAGAAAACTAGAGAGTCTTGAAACAAAATTAAAAACTAAAAAAGTCTTGATAAGTGTGAAGAAGGCTTCATTCTTGCTTCTACGTAAACTATCTAATAAGGAGCTATAGGGCAATTTTCTACAAGATCTTCAACACATATTGACTTTGTGAGATATATATCTTAACTTGCAAGGAAAGTTTTTTATATGTGCACATATAATTAGTTTATTTCACAAGCTACCAATAAATGTCACACATAGTTAATTTGTTGGCTAAGTTTTTAACCTATCATCAACTACAAACATGTATAAATCAAAGTTGCATCTATCAAGCTTCTAAGAAGCTTCTTTAAACGATGTTATGAAAATAATCTACTTTTACCTACTTCTACCTAATCATATAGGTAACTATTGAAATGAATACATATACATGTGATATTTAATATATTAAAGATACTAAGAAAAGAAACCAAAATATCAAGAACTATAAGAGATAAATTAAAAAAGAATACTAAAACATTAGTAACTTTAAAACTAAAATATATTAGATATTTCAATATATAATTCAGTACAAAATAAGATATGAAAATAAATATAAAATACATATATATATATATATATATATATATATATTATATTAATATTATATATTTTATGGTTGTGATTATTATAAAATCATCATAATTTGTAGGTAATTATAAAATCACCATAATTAATAACATATTAAATTGGATAAAAAGTATTTTAGAATATAATTAAATTTATGATTTTATAGAAATATTTTTTGAATTAATTAATATTTTTTATAACATATAAAAAATTATTTTAAAATAAATTATAAATTCATGTATTTAAAAATTTTGATACATATATATATATATATTTAAAAATTAATATTTTATATATTTTTAATTTAATAGTCAAGTTTTTTTTTTTCAATAACAATAATTGTTTATTTCTTATTTAATAGCAAAATAAGTACAGTATTTTTATTAATTCAATAATATTAGATTTAAATTAAATTTTTATTAACAAAGTTTTTCATATAAATATTTTTATTAATAGAAATATTACAATTTATATATATAATACAAATAAAGTCTATTAATTTAAAAAATAAAAAATTAACTTTATATTAAAACCTTAAAGTATTTATATATATAATATTAAAATATTATTTATTATCTATTAATAAATATAAAACTTTTAATGCTATTATTCATTTTTTAATATAGATTTTTTTAAAATAATAACTTGGTTGGTAGTGAAAAAGGATTTGTATTTTGTTTTTAAAATCAAATTCAAACTTTAATAAAAAAAATTAATCCAAGTATTCAAAATATTTTTGTATTACATTAAATATTTAATTTCTTTTTGATTAAACTAACTAAAATTTTATTAAACAGAAACTTAATTCATAAATTCTTAAAAGTTAATTTCTAGTTTGTTCTTAATTTATCAAAGGAACCAACATAATTATTTAGAATTTAAGTCTTATATTTATTATTTTATAGCATATTTATAGTTGTAAAATATTTTGATATAATATTTAACTGATTTGATCTTAGACCATAAAAAAATACTATGTCAACAAATTGCATTCAAAGGATTTATAATTTTTAGTATTATTTTTTATTTTCCATCTTTAACATTCAAAATGTATAATTTTACTTACCATCTATAATAGTAAATTCTAAATACATACTCATATTTATTTTTAGATATTTAAATTTTTATAAAAAAATCAAATTTGATTGTTTTGTTTTATTGTATTTTTATTTTCTTCAAACAGAGTCATAGATTTGTTATGTTTTTGTTTTTTAAAATTATTTTATTAATAAGTTTAATATATGAATTATTAATACTCTTCTTTTATTTAAATATTATTTGAAGAATCTTAATTATGCATTTTAATTTTATTCTTTAGAAAATCAAATAATATCATTAAAAAGCAAAAAGTAAAAATTAAAAATAATTACAACAATTTTACTATATCTTTTTATTGATTTGATATAATATAAGTTTTATTTTTTTATTAAATTATTTAATTACAAAAATATATAAAATAATATGTATATAATTGTTATTTTTTTATTCATATTATATTGAGTGTATCTAGTGTATGAATTTACTGTTGAGAAATTATATATAAAATATATTTCTATTATATGAAATATTAATTATTTAATTGAGGCTTACATTAATTGTAGTAGAATTTCAATTATGAATGCCCATCTATGGAATAAAGTGTAATATAACTATCAGGTGTATAACTAATGCATTCTAAAATTATATATTGATTATTTCATTTAAAATCATTAAAACAACAATATGAGTTTTTAAATAAATATATCTGACAAAAATATTAACAAAAAAATATATGTGTTTAAAATCTTATAAATCATGATTGATTTTGTTAGGTAGGTTTTTATTTAAACCTTAATTATGGAAAGCTTAGAAAAAATATTTCAAGAAAAATTATCTTCAATCTTGTCTTTAATCTCTTATTGAATTTGTACTTGTATCTCTATCTTGTATTGTATGTAATTATTATGTATCATTACATGATATAAAATAATTGACAAAATCCCAGCCATTTGATATTATTTTTCTAATTTCTATTGCAATTCTAGTTACTTCTAATAGTGTATTAACTATTTTTTAACAATATCACCTATTTGGAAGATTGAGTTTAGAAGAATTTACAAAACTATAGCGTTTATTATTAAATAGAAAAAAATATATTATAAAAGATTGACTAACTTTATAAGTTAAGTAACAATAATATAATAAGATATATCCATCTAAAAATATATCTAACATAAAAGCACTTGTATTTTAAAAATAGAATAGAATAGAATAGAATAATAATATAGCAAACTTCAAGTATACCTAAACCAAACAGGTTGTACTTAACCACAACACAAACTAATTGACATATGAACACAAAGAATAGCAAAATATATTGTATAGACTTGTACAATAATTAAATATAATAGTTTTTTATTTATAATTTAACTTTTGAGCTATAATAGAAATCAACAATAACATTTAATAAACTTTGTAACAATTTTTATTTTATTTTTATGTTATAAGTAGGTAGATGTAAGATTTTTACAATTTTATATACTAAATATTATAATCCTAATTTTCAGAAATTATGATTTTTTATTTTTCATAATTTAATTTATTTTTGAAAATTTTATAATGTAATATTTTCTTTGATTTTTTAATATTTAAATAAAATTATTATCATTAAAATATGATTTTAAAGATATTATTGTAATATACATAATAAATGATAATTACAAACTATACATAATAAATGTATTATATTTATGTTTATACACCAATAATTTTTAATAAAATATTTTATGTGTATTATAGTATATAAATAGTCAAATTTAATTTTTTTATACTTATATTGATTCATTCAATATGCTATACTAAAAATCTATATTTTTAATATTTTTGAATAACTATAAATATTTTTATGAAGAAACATTAAAATTATAAAGCATTGCATATAATTGAATGTATAATATACATTATATATAGAAATTTATTTAAAGATTCAGTATGTAATATGTGTATTCTATCTTGTACAAGATCAAAAAATAATTAATCAACAGTTTTATGATATTCTAAAATCATGTGTTAAAAATAATCTTTTTTTTACTATATTTTTTTCCCCTGATATCAAACTATAAATACTATTATCTTTGCTTTTGTTATTGTATAAACTAGTAGAACCATTGTTTGTATCATTCCATGATTCATTTCAATAATTATGTAATATTGTATTGCACAAAATATAACAAATTTGTATCAGTATTCAAAATACATATTTTTCTTTTAATATTAGATTTGGATACATAACCCTAATAGAATTTGATATTATTTCTTCAACATTCTAATATAAATTTCATTTTTGACATGCACGGATATATAGTAGGTGTTGAAAATTGCATTTTCTATTATTGAAGATTGCAAATATTTATGTAGTCTAATAATAATTGATGATAAATACAAAATGCTATCCATAAGTAAGTGGTTGTTGTTGATAAAGTGCTTCAAATCATTTATTACATATTCAATATTTACAAGTATTTTTTTGGCATATGATAAACTTGAAAAACCTCCATGCACCCACAATAATAGCTAAACAATATTACATAAAATAGTAGAAATTAAAGCATAGAATTATTTTTTATAATAGTAATATTTTCTAATTTTTGTAGGCTTACATGCCAATTCAATAAGTGTACTAATGTAATATATAAGAATGCAAACAACTAAAAACAAAGCTGCTTACACTTTTAATTTAAGTATTAAGTGTAGATTATTTTGTAATTTTATTTTATTAGTTTTTGGTAACTTTTAAATTTTAATTCATTAGGAATTAAATAAAAAATAAAATAAATATTAGTTTAAAAAAAATATATTTAAAAGAAAGAAATATTAAAATAAAAATTGATTAAAATTTTCAAACAATTATTATTATATAAGAAAATTAATAATATTTGGTAATTTATTTTTATTAGGTGATATTTAAATAATATTTTTAGAGTTATAATATACTACTTATATCCAAAGAAGAATAATAAATATTGATAGTTCCATGTAAAGAATCAAAATTCTCAAATCAAAATGCATTATATATTATATGTTCTTGTAATATTGAAGTATCAAAGTTCACTGTATTAAAAGTGGATTTAATATAAACATTGATTTTCAACTATAATAAATCATAAATATTAGTATAAATAATAATCCATAATTACAACTTAGCAAGGCATAAGTAAATTAGGATAAAAATTGTAGTATTTTGTTCTTTTGAAATATAAAAACTAATATTAAAAACCAATTACATTAAGAATAGTATAATGTGTAATATATATATAATAAAAATCTATGGTTCTAATCTATTAAATATTCTATCTTCACAAAGGATCATTAGTGGATTTTTTTTATAGTGCATTTTTTGACTTAATTTCTTTAATTAATCCTTTGAAATAATTTTATTAACTTTTGACTATAAAAATTGTGCAAGCAAGTTACATTTTTTTTTTCTGATTTTTAAAGTTTTTTTTTTTATGATTTTTTATGATTTTTTTTTCTTTTTTATTTTTTTTGAAAATCTCATAAAAGATAGTGTGATAAAAATTGAATGTACATATATAAACACCCTTCATGAAAAGATGCTTCTTAAAAATTGAAGATGTTGAGTGTTGGAACTTATTACAAATGTGCACAGATCAGACTCATAGTAATGCAGTTTAGACGACACAAAGATGTAAGTGGATTGCTTACAGAGTTGAAGCTATGTCCATTGAAGAACACACAAGGAATCCAATTCTACTACAAAGAGCTCTTGATATGCAGCACAACATCCTTGTCAGGTTTGGACAAAAACACTATTCCTAACCCTAACACCTGCCCTAAATGGATTTCAAATTGTATCTACACCAACTAACCTACAACATATTTTACTAATAAATAATCCAATTAAATTGTAGCCAAGTGTTTTCAAAGAAATAAGCGATTCAAGTTTCAATTTTACTAGTGAATATCTTTTGTATTATAAAGTTGTAAAGTAAAATTAACATGATTTAAGGTTTTAAAGTTGTAAGCAGTTTTGATGTATAAACCTCAATGCTCAAAGTAAATAAGTACAAAATATATTTAAAAAAACAACACATTGCAGAAATATGTTTTAATTTTTTTAAATTTTTTTAAATTTTTTTTCAATGAAATTTTCAACAACAAAATTGAGCTTTTAATCATAAATTGGACAATAACAGAACAAATTAGGCACAAAATGAATGCCCACAAACAGAGACATTTCTTTACTTTAGAAAAACAACAAGTGTTCCAATTGTTCATGTTTAACAAGATGCTTCATTGTACACGATAGAGTAACATAATTTGTATGCATGTATGCATGTGCATATCTACACACACACACACACATATATATATATATATATATAGAGAGAGAGAGAGAGAGAGAGAGAGAGAGATAGATAGATACACACATTAATTCAGGTAGTTTCTCATCTTATTTACAAATCAACAGTTATTGGTAGTACAGACATGTACATGAAGATGTTGCAACAGCAATGACTCTTCTACTATCATGACACTTTGAAATTGTCATCTGATGCATTTAACAATTGATTATTGCAAGACTAGAGTGGATTAGCAATAGAAAACATTGTATGGAACATCTTAGATTAATAAAATCTTACCTTAAAAATCGTTTTGCCATAATTGTGCTTCTTAATCGATATCCACATGAGTATAATCAATACGATCCATGGGTTTCTTAGCCATAGATTTTCTATATTGTACATTCTACAGTAAAACACGATAATGCATGCTTGGTTCAATCTTTAAGTCCTTAGGTATCATCATATCATCATAATACATGACTCACATAAAATCTAAGCTACATAACAATCCAGAAACAATACAACCACTGTTGACAAACATTCCACTTCTTTCAAAGAAACATTTGGAACCACAGCATTTTGGTTCGAAAGCATATGACCAGTACTATAAATGACCAATAGAAACAATAGAATGTCCAGTCTCGCCTTACAAACACTATAAAAGAAACGTCTGAATCTTAGCGTACAATGAAAACCCTAAGAAATCAAGGAATTGTCACATTGCACAAGGAAAACAGCATCCACATTCTGTCACTGACGCTACACAAGGCTCGGTGCATGAAGGTTCTCTGCCGAATACGCGGCTCAACCAAACACGCTTTGAAGATGAGGAGAATTCGACATATTGTGCAACAGTACTAGTACAAACCCTAAAGCATAGGTCCTGGCAATGGTAAACTCACATGCAACAAACCATGATGAGAAAACACGCGTGCAAGGAGAATTACGATAAGAGTACAGGATGCTCATGAAGTAACATTGAATACATTTTACAACATGCAGCAAGGGATGCTGAGTCTCAATTCGCGGACTACAATGGTGGTCATGTCGCAGTGTTAGAGAATACTCATCTAAACAGAGGAAAACCTGGACGGACTCTGCAGAGTTAAGATGGCAAATGCAGAAGAGAAATGTGACTTCGAAAGGAGCCGAGCTTTAGACACAAAAGTCACATCCGCCACAAGTAAATTGCGTCTACAACTAAAAGAAACTTGAATTCTTGACCTAAGTTGTTTAGAAGCTTCAACTGAAATCTATGGACAGGTGAAAAAAAAATGTTCGTCATCGAAAAATCGAAGAATGAGTAAAAGAGCAAACGAGGCGAAATTGAGGAGCGCGCATCACTACTGCCCGACCACATTGATCTTCACCTGCGCTGTCACCTCGGGGTGCAGCTTTATCTCCACCACGTACTGCCCTATCTCCCGCACCTCCGGCACCGTCACGTCCCTCTTGTCCACCTCCTGCTTCGTGTTCGCCCGGATGATGTCCACAATGTCCTGCGACGTCACCGACCCGAATATCTGCTTCCCTTGTCCTCCCCTCTTCCGCCGCAACGTCAACATCCCCGCGTTCTGCAGCAGCCTCGCCACGCTCTCGGCGCCCGCCTTCACCACCTTCCGCTCCTCCTCCTTCCGCAGCTCCTCCACCCGGATGGCCTTCAGAATCTCCGGCGTCGCCAGCTTGGCCTTGCCGGTCGGGTACAGAAAATTGCGAAAGTAGCCGGTCTTCACAGCGAGCAGAGCTCCGGTCTTGCCCAAGTACTCGACGTCTTCGGTGAGGATGACCTGTCGCCGCTTTTGCACGCGCTTGTCCGCCACCACTGCGAGGGGCTGATACGCAGGGCTGCCGCTCGTGGAGGCTGCCGAGGCTGCGGGTTTCTGGGTCAAGCTCTGCGCCCGCAGGCCTTCGAAGCACGGCAACAGAGCGGGCGACGCCATGATGTTCGCCATCGCCATCGCCATTACCAGTGTTGCAAAATCGCTGAAAACTGCAAAGGAATTGTTCGTGATGAGCCCCCGTGATAAGCTCCTTCCCCCACTCCCTCCCAGTCCCCCCCTTGCCCGGTCTCGCCCTCTTCCCCCTTCGTGTTGCTTTGGATAAGGCGACGGTTCGGCTTTGTTGATTGCGAACGAAATAAGGACGAAATTTGGACGAGCGTCGGTCATAATCTTGACGATACTTGGATGAATTCTGGACGAGAGTCGGGGAAGTCATTTTTCGTTGCTTTAGTGTCATATTGCTCACACCAACAAACGAGGTGAACCTGTTGGAAACAAATGGAATGGAGCTCATGTAATCCAACAGGTACCCCTGTCATGCACAAACTCATTTACATTGAATTATTTCAAATTTTAGGTTTCATCTTCTTGTTTTGCATGCATGGACGTATGATTTCATGCAGAAAGAATTAAAAAAAAAAAAAAAAAAAAAACAATCAGAATAAGTAATAATTATATTTGAGCATGATATGATTTACAGAGTTGTTATGTCAAGACACAAAAAAGTATTTCTTTTCACTCGATAAATAAATAATAGATATAGTTTTTAACATTTGTAAATATTTTTCCTATTTTTAGATGCAATTATATACTTTTCATTAATACAGATATATGCAAATATGCAGAATCTATATATTGTATATTTTTTTATTTTTTTATTAATTTATTTAAGTTACATTAATAATAATCTATAATTTCTTAGAACCAAAAGCAATATTCAAACCCATGATTCAATATTCATATAAATATCTTGTAATTAATTTTTTTAAAACACTTATAATATAACTTAAAGGTCTCTTATATTTACAAATATATTTTTTCAATAATGTTAAATTGTAATAAATATTTTTTTAGAAATATTTTCTAATTTTATTAATTATTACTTCAATTTCTATGTTAGATAATATTTTTAAATTAATTATAACTTTTTAAGCCATTTTTTAATTCTTAGTCTTAATTTTCTTACTATTAGCAATAAACTCTACATATATTTAAGGTTGTATGAGATTACTACACTACCAAGAATTTAATTGCCATAGGCAGAGTTTTTATATTATTATTAGCAATGTGGAAATCATACTCTTAAGTGATGTCCTTCAAGATCTAATTTTAAATTAATACAGTTTCTTAAGACAATCTTTAATAAAACAAATGATTTCTTAAATTACCACTAAAGTATTCTTTGAGATTTCAAGAACCTCAGAATTTTAAATATTAATTTAATCTTTTTTAAAATTGATGAAAATTCTATTTAAAGATATGTTATAAATTTATATCAAGTTAAAATAAGGAGAATTTTGAACCAATCCTTCTAAACTTTAAATTGACCCACCAGAATGGCACCATAAACACTTGACTGTTCAAACACCCAAGGCTTTTTCTAGTTGCCATGAACAATACATACTAAGTATTGGCACCTTATTAGCAAGAGGGTGCCCAAAATTGTTTGGTTAAATTAACAAACATGTCGCTTAAGTTGAAAACCTATCTATTGTAAAGGAACTAAGGCCAGCCAAGAAGAGCCTTAGAGCAATTTGAAACCACAAAGTCATACAGTGGATTGATTTAAAAATTATTTGGATCAATTTGATATTCCCCTAAAATAAACAAAGTTTTTAGAATTAATTTATTATATTTTGCCACAAAGTTTTGATATATATATATATATATATCTATATACATATGTATATATATTTATTTATATCTGAAATTATTTTTTAGATGTTAAAGATTACTTATTAAAATAAAGATTCTATACTTCTTTTTAATCTAAACATCTTAGACTCATTAAAAAAAACTAATAATATCAAAATGTACTAAGGTCTTTGTAAGGTATTCAAAGCAACTATGTTTCTATTCTAAAATGCCAATCATTCATGTTTTATGCAGATGCCTAGAAACTCCTATTTTAACGTACTGTAAGCTAAGATTGTAAAAATTGATGCATATCATGACTGTATTCTATGGTAATTAACAATAGAAGAACACACATTCTATATAAAATTTATCCAAAAATAAAAGAGAATTAAATCTTTCTTGTTTCTAGCTGTCAAAGTTAATTGTAGTATTATTTGTTCTGATTAGTATTCAAATAAAGAATATGATTCTTAATAACTATTTATTATTTAATTAATTTTAAGGTTTCCAAAAAATCAATTTAAAAATTTATAATATATTATCTCTTATTTAAAAATAATTATATATATTTATGGGTACTAAATTTTATTTATTTATTTCATTGATACTATATATCATTTTTCAAAATAATAAATAAATTTTATAATTAAATCATCTTGAATTATTCTGATTCTATTTTATTTTTTTAATGTGATATTTTGATGAAAAATTTGAAAATAACTGTTAATTTTGATAATTTTCTTAACATCTACAAGTAATGAAAATAATAAAAAATATCCAAAAAGAACAAAATAAATAAGAAAAGAAATTAACCTTATATTTTGAATAATAAGTTTTTAGATACAAGTCTTTCATCAAATTTTGACTTTGTATGATCTTTGATCTTGATTTCATCTAATGTACAAATTATAAAATTATTTTAAGACTGTTGGTTTTAAAAATATTTGATACTCTTATAACCGTACTATGTAAATACAACTTATTTACTTCTTGTGACAAATTTAAATAGGTGATTATTAATATTTAAATACTTTGTATAATATCTTTTTATTTCATTTAAAAAAATAAATAGATAACTATTTTGATTTTGATTTTTTTATTTTATTACATTATACGTAATATAAAAGCAAAAAAATTCCTTTGAAATTGTTAATTTTTGTAACTTATTAAATTTAATAAATTAATTATATTATTGTAATCTTTGAATTTTACATATTAAGATTTATATTATATTATTTATAATACCTTTAAAATAAAATATTTACTATTAATTTTTTGATTCACCTATATTTTTAAAATTTTAAATCTTTGATTATTATTAATGAGAACTTGTTAAAAATACAAGTTTATGTATTGATAAAAATATCAAACAAATAAATCAGTACAAAGAAGACCAAAAGAATAGGAAAATTATGCTATAATAACTAAAAGATTATAGTAAGAATATAATATAGCTTAGAAGCTATACAAAATAAAAATTAAGTAAATATGTCTTTATTTGTATAAATTGATTTTAAATTTATACTATTTTCAAAATTAAGAGCTTTGGTCTAAATTTTTTTAGAATATACTACTAAAAAGTTATATATAACGAAGTTTGTATTGATAAAAAAAAATTATTTGAATTTTAATAAAGTAAATATTTTTAAAAATAAATTAATCATAATTTATAGTATTTTATTCAAAAAATTCTAATAAAGTATTTAAATAGATTGTTAGATTATTTTTAAATAAATCAAAAATAAATAGAAGGATTTTAAAGAATGTAATACATATTATGTATGTATTATTTATATGATTTTTATTTTTTATTTTTTAAATAAAAATACATAATAAATTTAGAAAAATATTAAAATAATATATATATTTATTAAATTAATCCACTTTATTGCAACCATTGTTAGAAAAATGAATCATCTCCAAAAACCATCATTATAATCATGGTCCTCATATCCACCCTCCTCATTTCCAATCCATGCTTCTTCTATTTTTAGCCTTCTTCATCTTGACCCTTCTCCCCCTTTTGTTTTCAACTCTCATCTCAACCTCCTTCGTTCCTAGTTATATGAGTCTTAGTCAAGAATTCTTTGTAGTAATATTCTTCTCTCTAACTAATGCATCATCTTTCCTATATTAAATCCTTTGATAAGACAATGAAACCTATAATGTTTTACAAATAACTTTGTGTTCCAATATCAAGTTTACAGTAATGTAATCTTGCATTGAATTAATTAACATTATTGAGACCAATTTTAATCCTTTAGAAATATAAAGAATCCTATTGGTTTTTTTATCTAGTGCAATTAAATATAGATAATTTTAATAGGAATGAGAATAGAAATAGTGGTAGAGAGTAATTGCCCAACACCTCAAAAAATAATTCAAAAGTATCTCAAATAGATACTTTGACTTACATTTGTTTGAACTTCTATACAACTCTAATGTCAACATTTGCCGCTGCCTCAATTAGTGCAAAATTCACACTCTACCTCAATAAGGTCTCTAAACCAATAAGTCATTGAAATATTTTTAGACTCATTTTTTAACAAAAATTATTCCATAAACAAACTATTGGCAATTTTTGGATTGTTTAAGAACTACTTCTAACTTCAAGTTTGTTCAAAATAATCTAAAAACAATGAAATTGTGTACATGAGAACAACATAGTTTGAAGTTGGAATTGAGAGTATCAATACAATTAGTTGTCATTTTACCTCACAAGACAATATTGATACTATTCTTCCACAAAAATACTACAAAATTGCTACCACACTGTGGAAGTGGATACCAAATATAAGCCCAAGAACCACAACCAGCCAAGAGCTCAATGATACCATAAGTTCTTTCAATTGCAACTTAGTTTCAAGGACTACATTCAACCACAACTTTATTTGTGATTAAATGTAATTGACAAGCTTTTTCTTTGATGCTATAGACAAGAATCAACAAAACAAAGTTAGGATTCTATTGAGTAGGAGTCAAATCAAGTTTGGTATTTTTGGAATAAGAAAATTAGTGGTTAAAAGATCTAACATAAATTACATCTACAATATATATTAATTAAAAAGGACAATGAACTTTGCATATAAAAAAGCAGTATAAGGCCAAAGATAATGATTGTTCTTTCTTGTATAAGGAAAACAATGTAAATAATTAGATTGTATGAAAAAAAACACAAAAAAAAAAACAAAACAAAAACAAAACAAAACAAAACAAAAAACAAACAAACATGCAAAAATTAAATATTCATTTAGCTAGAGTAGATAAAAAATTAATATGATTCTCTGCATTTCTAGGAGATCAAACTTGGTCTCACCTTTAATAAGTTTGATTGTTCCAATGCAAGATTGTATTGTTGTAAAATTGAAATTGAAATATAAAGTTGTTTAGAAAAAATTATAGGTTTCATTGCCTTATTTGATGGAAAAAAGACAACACCACATCAATTAGAGAGAAGAACTCTGAATTGAGGCTCATACAACTGGGAACAAGAAGAAGAGAGGTAGGAGAGGAGAAGATGGAGAAGGCTGGGAATGGAGGGAGCATGGATTAGGAACAAGATGGGTGGATATGATGGCCATAATTGTAATGATGGTTTCTAGAGATGATCTACTTTTCTAAATTTAAGGTGGATCAATTTAGTGAATAGGTAGGTCATTTTTATCAATTTTATAAATTTAATATTTTTACTAATTCATTTTATATACATCAATCAAGAGATTTAGTAAAAATATTAAATATTATTTATTGTATTAATTTTTATTACTATATATATTTAAATATTATTTTGATTGCTTAAAATTCTCTCTAATTTACACCATACTTGTAAATAATTATATTTTATTGTGATAAAAAATTATTATGTTGTTAATCCTAACTTTTATTTAATTTTATAAGTAATTATTAGAATACTATTCTAATATTGGCTTTTTAATTCTAAACTAATTAAACTTTGAAAATTGATTAGGTTAATATTTATTGAGAGTTTATTTTAGGAATATAATGCAAAAAATTGCTATAACAAATAAAAATATCTAGATTTCTATTAACATCTATTTTTTATATGAATTATAAGAACTTTGCAAGGAACTTTACTTTGGTTTTATATACTTATATCAGAACTATCATAATACATTAATACACGTTCTTTTCTTTTATTTTCTTTTTTTAATTTTAATAGAATTATCTGTTGATACTATACACATAAATACAAGTTTTAAAAAATGAACATGTTTTCGAAATTCACCTCACAAATACAATGTTGGTCATTCCTTGTAATGTAAGCTAATGATATACTTTGTGTATTTAGAGAAGTTATGGATTTTTAAAAAGAAAAAACTGCCAATGATCCCAATATCACAAATGCTAAGAGATAGATATTGGAAAAATACTCTGTTCAAAACATTAAATTGAAAAGGTAAAGAGAATTCCAACTCAGTTTATAATTTGTTATTTGTACGGTGAAATAAATTAACTATAATTTTTTTTAATATGAGAAAAATTACAATGAAGTAATTAAAGAACCAATACCTTCAAACAACCCATTGGACGCTATAAACCAGACATTTTTAAGTGTAGAATAGTAGCACACTGTACCATACTTCATGCTATGCATACCTTCATTGCAAATATATATATATATATATATATGAAGGAAAGCATAGCCAGCTGGAAAAAACTACATCATTCACACAATCAATAGATGCTTTTTTCCTGTAGTTGGAATTATTAGAGCTGGGATTAGAGCTGGGGTTAAGATGGCCTTATCCCCAGCTCTAACAATTCCAACCACAAGACAAAACTTCACATCCTGAGCATGAGAATCCTCTCATGCAAAACTCGATCTCAGTTCTACTTAAAATCCAGTAGAAACATTTCAAAAACCAGAGAATCTTATTGCAAAACGTCATCCCAAAATCCAGTAGGTATGAAACTTGTATCATGTTGAAGACAGACTGATCTACATTAACACCTAGACTGTGATCTAAAAATGTGGGTGAGGTCATATGTACAGTAACCTTCAGCAGATTACTGGCCTGAAGATTAAAGAAATCGAATAATTGCGTCACTTCCTCACAGCCTAAACTAATCTTAATGCCTCGACACATCCATAAAGACCAATAGTGCCAAAACATGGACCACAATACGGACTTATACTGGTTGAATAGTGAAACACAGCGGATCGAAGGAGTGCTAAATAGAATTTAGAGTACGCAATTCAACAATTTTTCGAGTCAGTAATTCCTAAACCTAACACCCTGGAAAAAATTCATGAAAATCCTGGACCTTCAAAATTGATTCTGAACAGGAGTCGCGAAATCTAAGCCAAAAAAAAGTACATAGGCCTGAAAAAACTGAGTTCACGCGAGTAACATGTGAAGTTCTGACCTAAAACCTGTGTAACCCTAACCGTTGCCCTGAGAAGATCCTGCCTCCGACTGTGCAGTAAGAAAAAGGAGGAAGATGAGCGAAATCGAGGAGCGCGCATCACTACTGCCCGACCACATTGATCTTCACCTGCGCTGTCACCTCGGGGTGCAGCTTTATCTCCACCACGTACTGCCCTATCTCCCGCACCTCCGGCACCGTCACGTCCCTCTTGTCCACCTCCTGCTTCGTGTTCGCCCGGATGATGTCCACAATGTCCTGCGACGTCACCGACCCGAATATCTGCTTCCCTTGTCCTCCCCTCTTCCGCCGCAACGTCAACATCCCCGCGTTCTGCAGCAGCCTCGCCACGCTCTCGGCGCCCGCCTTCACCACCTTCCGCTCCTCCTCCTTCCGCAGCTCCTCCACCCGGATGGCCTTCAGAATCTCCGGCGTCGCCAGCTTGGCCTTGCCGGTCGGGTACAGAAAATTGCGAAAGTAGCCGGTCTTCACAGCAAGCAGAGCTCCGGTCTTGCCCAAGTACTCGACGTCTTCGGTGAGGATGACCTGTCGCCGCTTTTGCACGCGCTTGTCCGCCACCACTGCGAGGGGCTGATACGCAGGGCTGCCGCTCGTGGAGGCTGCCGAGGCTGCGGGTTTCTGGGTCAAGCTCTGCGCCCGCAGGCCTTCGAAGCACGGCAACAGAGCGGCCGACGCCATGATGTTCGCCATCGCCATCGCCATTACCAGTGTTGCAAAATTGCAAAGGCCTTCGCCTTTCGATGCTTCTCTCTTGCCTGTGCACATCCCCCTTCATTCTGCACTACTGCCAGATGGTTTCGGATAAGGCGACAGTTCCGCGCTGTAACAGTAGGATGAGAATCTGTTGAGCATTGTTGGTTTCTTGGAACGAGTGGATGAATGATTCTTGATTCTGTGGTCCACATGGGGCCTGTGTAAGGTTGAACATTCCTCAAGCAACACTGTGGCGGGTTTTGTGAAAAATTGACATAATGATGGCTAAAATATATGTTAAATATATAAAGCTCATGCATGTTCTGAAGACGTACCAAAAGTTATAGAAAAGAAATAAATCCCACGCAGTGATCTAGTAATCACAGTAAGTGGTATATCTCGATTAGTCGTAATAAAATTTTGTCAAAATACACATTGCTTGAATGTTCAGAAGTAATTGCACACAAACAAGTATGTAAATAACGTTCTAAAATTGTTGCCTAGTAGCTGGTAGAAACAACTTCCTTCACACATACAATTGTGAACGTTGCCCATCAAGAATTTATTCATAGGCGAACAATTGACTCTACGTTGGTTCAAATAATAATGAAGTCATAGCTACACTGCTACTAAAGGAGAATATGTGATAGATTTTCATTGAATGACGTGTCCGTGCACTCCCAGTAAATTCAGACGAGGCCATAGATTATGTGCCTTGAATAAAACGTATCATTAAGTTGCATTCAGTTATACTTCGCCTTCAGTATAATAAGACGTAACATTTAGTTGCATTCACTTAGCCTTCGCAAACGACGTGAGTAGATTATTAAAAATACAGTCCGCAGATAACCAAGAACACGATTCCATGTCAAGTGTGCACATTAATGCTATCCCAAGCATGAAGAAGACTTATATGTGTCTACATCAATTCACCCCTGTTCGACATGAAATTAGGTGGTGGGGCAGAAGATCTCACACGAACTGGCACAAATGTTTTTTGGGATTAGGCAGTCAAGCACAATGCGGTAAATCGAATCCAAGAAATGTATAGAACTGGTGCCCAGATTATGATGCATGGTTTTACCGCACTAAAAACACCAATTAAGAAAACTGGTAGTGATAAATGCAGATAATGACATAAAATAGGGCGTGCAATGGGGTTTGAATCAATTAAAATTCAACGTACACAAGCGTGTGAAGAAGTAACTTCTTCTATCACAGAAAGAGCATTGTTTAAACCTTAAACCCTCTGCTGTTACGACGACCACGAGCCTTCTCAAACTTGCGGCCCTTGGAACGCACGTAGGGCTTGGCGTGACTACGTGGTACACCAGGTGCTCCGAAGTGCTTCACCGCCTCACGAGCATTCTTTGGTCCCCTCAACAGCACCTTCACATAGGAAAAAGTCACAAAATCATTCTCAACCAGAGTTGAAACTCAACCCAGCATAAATATAATAGACTTCAATATGTGAATCTAGTAAACCTGTCTGCAAACCTAAATTCATAGGTGAAAGCTGCGCGAGATATAAAAGGAATAATTTGGCAGGTAACACTTGTCCACAAATGAAAAGAACTGCAAATTCCAAAAATACGCCACGAAGACTGCAGAACCCTCACCAGGAGCAAAATGTTGGTTTACGAGGATCGAAAATGAGAACAGACTGGACAAAGCGTCTGGGATTTGGGCTAGAAAGCTTACACAGTTGGATCCGGTTGGAGCTCTCAGTGCAAGCTGATCAAAGGTCAAAACCTCTCCTCCGTTCTTCAAGATGCGAGCGCGGGCAGTTTCGGTGAAGCGGAGAGCTGCCACCTTCAAAGCTGGGACTTCATAGATCCTGGTGTCGTCAGTGACTGACCCGACTATAACGGCAATCTTGTCTTCCTGTAAAAACTTATCTCCACCCATTAGCACACTCATTCAACAATTTCAAACGGAAATACACTCTTTCGGATGAGAAGGTGGGGACAACATAGCGATTCTATCTAATAAAACAGCCGAGTATTACAATATTACGAAATCAGAACCGCGAACACTAAATCAATTGCAGTCTTCACAAGATCCTGGATGTATCCATAAGCTGTACCTTGCCCTTCATATATCTCACAAGTCGGGACATGGAGATAGGAGGTCGGTTGATACGGCTCATAAACAGCCGCTTCAGCACGACTGCATTGAATGGAGCGTCCGTTCTTCTAACCAAAAACCGGTACAACTGAAAGGAGACATTATAACGTTAGAAAATTTAGGGGAAAAACACTGGCCCAATCAGTAACACGATCACCCCAAACCACGTTGGAAACCCTTATCTCAAATCAGACTCCGAGAAATCCACGTCCTCTGCAAAACAACAGATAAATGGGAAGTGCTTCTTTAAAATCACCTTCACAAGGAGCTTTAGATAAACATTGCCACTCTTGGGCGCGGTGCGCTTGGTCTTCTTGTTGCGGCCCCCGGCCTTCAAGTCGATACCCTGCAAATACAACAAATCAACACCTCAAAATCCTAATCAAAAAAATAGGCGCCAACCCACACACGTCACGGAAGTCCTCCTACACGACTACGAACAGATCGCAACTCATGAAGGAACTCGATCGAGAATGGCTCCACTAACCCCTTCGACCCATTTCACTGCGAGATGAAACCCAAAAGTGCAAGAGTGAACGCATTGGAGGCTCAAAACGGAACATAAAAGGACGAGGTAAGTGAGGATTGCGAGACAAGAGAGCAGGGAAGGCAATGAAGGGACAGGGGGAAGAGCATCAGACTCACCATGGCTGCAACAACGGAGAGAAATCTCGCAGGGTAGAAGCTTGAGGGTTTGAAGAGACTGATCTTTCGATGCCTCCAACCCTAAGGCTAGTTCATGGCCCTCCTTTTGGCCGTCCGATGAGGGCTCGGAATCCGCCGGTTAGGATTCAAAGCCTAGATTAGTTGATGTGCGAGGTAAGGACCATCGAGAGGCGAATTTCATAGATAAATTTAGATAAATTTAAAATTTAAAATTATATTTATCTATATAGTTTAAATTACATTTATCTAAATTATTTAAAATATAGCTAAGAATATTTATCTAAGTAATTATAAATTTAGCTAAGAACTATAAATTAGATAAATTTAGAAAATTTATCTAAATTATTTAAATGAATATTCTCAAAAAAAATTAAATTAGATTTATCTAAATTATTTAGATAAATATTCTTAGCTAAATTCATCTAAATTATCTAATTAAATATAATTTAAAACTAAATTAAATTAATTTAATTTTAAATTATTTAGATAAATATAATTTAGATAAATTTAGATAAAATTGTCTATGAACCATCTTATTTTGTAAAAATAATATATATATATATATATATATATATTTATTTATTTAATCTTGGAATAATTTATATACCTAGAAATTTAAAATACAACAATTGAATTGAACAAAGAAGTCTTATAATCAAAGGTAAAGAATATCTATTCTTAATGGTGATCTTGTTGAATCCTTCATAATCTACACACATCTGCAGAGATCCGTCTTTTTTCTTTACAAATAACATAAGATCTTATATTAGAAATTTAAAATGATATATGAAGTTCTTAGCTAAGTTCTTGTCAATGTATTACTTGAGTGTAAACTTGTTTTGTAATAAGCTATAAATTGGTCCGAATGGCAGTTGAGCCTCTTCTTGCAAATCAATTTAGCAATCACAAAAAGGATAATTTAGAAGAATATTTGCATTCTTCTTCTCAAAAATGTGTTAAGGACAAGAACTTGATAAAAATAAATAAATAAGTGAGACTTTTTTCAAAGAAAGATGACAAAATAGAAATAACTAAATATGTATATTAAAAAAGAAACTAAAGTGGCTATTGCCAAAAGACAAGAAAACTAAAGACTCTTGAAACTAGACTAGAAGCAAGAAAGAAGTTGACAAGAGTGAAGAAGGCTTCACTCTTACCTCTATATATACTATATATATAGGAGCTACAAGGCGACGTTCTATAAAACCTCCAAAACATGTTGACTTTGCATAACATGTATCTTAATTTGTAGGGCAAGTTTCCTATGTAGGCGCCACATAGTTAGCTTGTTTCATAAGCTACCAACATGTGTGGCATGTGGTTAACTTGTTGACCAAGTTTCTAACCTATCAATCAAGTATAAATACATGAAAAGTCAAAGCAGCGTCTATTAAGCTTCTAGGAAGCTTCTTAAGAAGATATTATGAAATTAATCTACTTTTACCTACTTCTACCTATTCATATTATCTAAGTAACAATTACAATAAATATATGTCTTTGACATTATTCCCCCTTCTAGAGACGAGTTCTATAAGGAGCGGTGATTACATGTCGAGGAAGTCTAAGATGCGGCAAATTGTATTTGCCACATACTCTGATCTTTGTTCTCTTCAAAGATGATTGATAGGGCTTCTCAACCATTGATAGTGTTCCATATTAGGGCTGAAAGACCACCCAATTATTTAATCGTTGTTGATGGCTTCATAACTTCTTTCAAATAAAACATTTGGAACACTGTCAAGAGTTGTTTCCATCTCTAATAAAATCACCAAACATTGGAAGTTCCTTCTAAGGTCATGATATCAAATGCATTGTATCTCACCATCTATTCAAGGAAGAACATGTCATTCTTGAGGATCTTCATCTTGATTGCATCATCTTGAAGGTTGTGATAATTATAATATCTCATCCGGTGTCGTGTTGTAACACGAGTATACAGTGAAAATAAAAAAAAAAAAAGAAGAAGGGGAATTTTATTAATATTCAGTTACCTCGAATATTGGGAGCATCGACCAACTCCAGCGCAAATACTGAGTGGTCAGGTTCAGTCACCCCGTTCCAGTTCGCTGGGGCATACTGAAATGCTCCATTCGATTCTAATAACGGGAGTTAGCAGGATGAGAAGGACCAATTCACACGACGGGTTTGAAGAGCCAATTGGATCCAATTTCGAGAATCCAATCCGGGTCCTCTTACCCAATATGAGACTTGTATTGGTGGGGCAATCCAATGCAGTCTAGTTACGGGAAAATCTAGGTCTTACTACTGGCCTCAGCCAGTTTGATGCGAAGACCAATTTGACCCAATTACGCGAGCATCCAGGTAACTACGGGCATCTTACCCAATATGGGACCTGAATTGGTCGGGCGACTCAATGTGGTCCCGATTACGGGGTTTCGATTCTATTTCGGGTTGTCCTGTTCTCTGTGCCGTTTCAGGGAACGTTGTTTACGGTAAATGGATCTCTTAAAGGTAAAAACGGAGGAGAAGGCCTTGATGACGTGAGCCAATTTCGGATCTAAGCTCTGACGGCGGGAGCCAATTTCGGATCTAAGATGGAAGATTGAAGAAATTCAGAGCCTAAGGTTAGGGGAGAATATAGTTTTAGGAAGGGGGGGTTTTTTTTCTTTCTCGGGGGAATCGGGGGGGAGCTAGTTTTCAAGCTTTTGTAAGGTTACTAGTTCGATTTTCATTGGAGGTTTTTGAAGATCAAGGGAATTAGAGAGAGGAGCTTCATGCTTCGGGTCGGGGAAGGAAAGACATAGAATTTGGATTTTTCTTCTTCGTAGAGTTTTGGGAAGACTGAGGCAATCGCTGCTGAAGTCAGTGTTGTAATGGTGAATCGAGATTTTAAATGAAGTGGGTTTGAATACTCTTGACTGTTTTGTAAAATCGAGTTACGTCTGTGATTGAAGGATTAAAAGGGTGTCTATAGGATTGAGTATGCGGAGTGAATGAAATTTATTGGGTTAATCTAACAGGACAGTCAGTGGATACAAGATCGTAAGTACAAAGGGGTATTGAAGATTAACAGTTTGGGTTGTTTGGGGTTCTTTGTAATGTCTAGAGACCTACTGGCTGGGAAAAAAAAAAAGACTTCGACAAGCAGTCGAAGAGCATCTGTATAGATTTACGGTACATTGTTGCAGTCGTTTATATTCCAGCAGTCAAAAACTGATAGACTGCTTGACTATCGGCGAATCTCCATACTACCTTCTACAGCCAGACGCCCGGCGCGTTCTCGAGCAGGAAAGCACATAATACGACAAAAGTGGTGAATCCGACGTGAAAGCTTGAGGTAGAAGGTATTGGATTTCGGTTGATTTTATCTTTATTTTTATGGAAAACGAAAATAAAAATTTTGAAGGATTTTTGGGAGGAGTTTTCTGTGGAGAGTCTTCTAAAGGACAAGGTATGCACATGGATCCATCTGTTGCTAGTTTGTTTCAAGCCTTCTCATTGTCAATGCAGCAACAGCAAAGCAATGATCGAAAGGAAGCTTTTGCAACCAAAGCATTGCAAGCAGTGGTCAATAAAATTGATCAATTTGATGGGAGGAATATTTCAAGGTATTTAAGATGTTATGTTCGTGAAATGGAATTAAATCGGGTTTCTAAGAAGAAAATGGTTGCACTATTTGGACTTGCCACAATACCGGAGATAAGGGACCACATTACATCGATTACGGATCGTTGTGGGAATTCATGGGAGGATTTTTTACATGCATTGAAAGACGAATATTTCTTGGAAGATGCTGATCGCGTTACTAAGAAGCTGTTTCTGGGATGGATTGAACGGCCCAATAAGAATTTGCAAGCAACAGAGCTACTAAGGGAATTTGAGAGGCAGTACTCTCAATTATCGAAGGTAGAAAAATTGACATTGGAGCCGAACAAAGTTGATCTATTTCTTCAAGCTGCTGATGGAGAATTGCAAGAGAAATTAGAACCCCTTCTTGAAGACAAAGAAGAAGATGAAGGATTGACAACGAAGTGGAAGAACGTTGAAGATGCGGTGGGGTTGCTTACAAAAAAAGAAAGGAGGAAGGATAGGAGCAATATTCCGAAAACAGTACAAGCACCCAAAGCTCCAGTACGTACAACACCACCGACAATGCCTACAGTTCAACCTTCGACATCCTTGTCAAAGAAAGCAGATATGGATATGGAAGAAATTATACGAGGAATGCGAGATCTTCAAATCAAATTGGCAAGACTTGAAGAGAATACTTCTATAAACAATTCGAAGAATGTTTCAAAACAAGGATATGTACAAAGATGCATTTGATGTGATGATGCTTCACACACTAGAAAAGATTGCAATGAATTTAATAATATGATACGGCAGGGAATTATTTGCTGGAAAGATGGGAAGATAGTATTGAAAGATAGGGAGGATCTTCTTCAAACCAATTTTGGCAAGGGAGGAATGAGAGCATTGGTTCAAGATTACTTAAAAGAGCATGAAACAGTAGTACGAGAAAGTGCAAGTTATGGTGGTAGAGTAGATGATGGAATTGGGCTTCTGTCGTTTCTACAATGCAAGAAGGGAAATTACCTCGAGAAGCATTATTGAGAACTGCAGCTACAATACGAGGAAGAACAGGTTGGGAGGATCATGTTGAGTCTCTTTCAGTTCATGCATATATTGCTAAGAGCCAACATGAAGCTTTGATGGAAGAAAAAAGACGAGGAAATTTTGATGATACTAGAGAAGGAAATTCTTTTAAGAGGCAAACTCGAGGAGACAAGGCTCGGGAGGCAGCTTCACAAGAATTGCCTGTAAAGGATACCTCAGCATCATTGGGAGAAAAAACAACGGAGACAAAAGATAAGGGCAAATCAATTGCTTATAAGCTACTTTCTGACATTGAAGCGGCAACAAATTTGAAAGGGGTGTTGGAAGAACGTATATTAAACGCTAAGATAGAATTCACATTGAAAGAAGTCTTGGGAATTGCAAAGAAGGAGTTTCATGATGTTATCATTGACAGCATTAAGCAAAAGAGACAATTAATGAGCGAAACTGGAATGAGTCATGCTATTGATGCAAGAATATGTAGAGATGAAGAAGAGGTTGATATTGGTTACAAGCAACCAACAAATGAAAAGAATGGGTATAATCAGCGAGTACGTTTCGAAGATTCTAGTGACAAGGAAATGGAAACTTTGAGCCATTATACTCGATAGCATTGGGCAAGGGCAACTACTGAGGTATTGGTGAAGGTAGGAGATATAGAAGAACCAATAGTTGCTTTGGTGGACCATGGTTCTGAAATAAATCTCATGTCTAAAGATCTTTATAAGAAGCAAAAATGGCCAATTGATATGGAACATGGATGGGCAATACGAGCAGCTAATAATACACGAGGCGAATTATATGGAGCTTGTCCAGATGTCAAAATTCGGATTGGGGATGTTACGACGGAGCAACATTTCTTTGTTCAAGATACAATGTCTTATCCGTTGATTTTAGGACAACCTTATATCACGGCAACACGGATGGAAACAAAGGTACTTGACAATGGTTCTGCTTATGCAAGGGTACGGAGCGAAGATGGGAGGAAAGCTGTACAATTTCTAATACTACCTCCTAACCATGAACGGAATTGAGATAGGTTGAGGGAGAAACCATTGCCAAAGATTGTTGAAGGATTTAAGGATTTTGGGGAGGTACCACTGTAAAGCGAGATTATAGAGGTACAAAAAAGGAGGTACTCTCGCGAGATGAAGGTGCCTTTGATGCGAGTCTTATTGGTATATTGGAGAATGGAAATATTATGTATAAGAAAGTTGATGATTTTAAAAGAAAAGAAAGAAAAAGATTATATGATATTGAAGGACAGTTACGGAAGATAGGTACATTGCAAGATGATGAGAGGATTTTGGATGTTTATGAAGAAAATGGACTGGAAGATTCATTGGAATTGATTACATCTATTGGGTTAGGAGATAATGATAAGATTGTTGAGATTCATTCAAGAGAGGTTTATACCATGCTTGAATCTTTTCAAGCACCAGAAGTCACAGTAGAGACGAGATATAAAACGGCAGATAAGAAGGTAAAGCCTGTTGCCGGACCATTACCAGAGGATTCTAAAGAACAAATGGGAGAAGCATCAAAAGAAGCAAGTTTAAGAGATCCAATGAGTATTGGACATCAGTTTACTGAAGAGACTTTTGAAGAATTGAAGATTGGTTCTGATGGTTCTTTATTGCCGGAGGAAATTACTTGCTTCAAAAAGATGTTGGCTAAACAAGGTAGATCGTTTGCCTTCGAATCTCATGAAATTGGGTGTGTGGATCCAAATATTATAATACCTATGGTTATCTTCACTGTACCGCATGTACCTTGGAATCTAAGATCGATTCCAATACCGAGGGCACATTTACCTAAATTGGTGGAACTATTGAAAGAAAAGATAAAGATGAAAATATTAGAACCTTCATTTGCGCCGTATTTTAGTCGATGGTTTATGGTACCTAAGAAGAATGGGTCACTACGGTTTATTCAAGATATGCAGCCGATGAATGCTGTAACTGTCAGGAATGCAGGAATTGGACCTATTGTGGATGAATTTTTGAGGCGTTTGCTGGAAGGGCGATCTATTCAATGGATGACTTGTATTCAGATTATGATCAATTTCAACTTGCCGAAGGAAGTAGAGATATGACAACGATGAGGACACCGCTTGGATTGGTTAGAATGTGCACTCTTCCTCAAGGCGCGACCAACTCAGTTGCGCATATGATGAATGGGATGAATAAGGTATTGAGAGATTTTATTCCGGAAAAGACTATGCCTTTTCTGGATGATGTTCCTATAAAAGGGTGCAGAGAAGGAGACAAGGATGAAACTTTAGATACGAGGGGGTGTCGCAGATATGTTGTTGATCATATACAAGATTGTGAAAAGATTTTAACTCGGCTTGGAGAAGTTCATCTTACATTATCGGGTATGAAGTCCGTATTTGGAGTGCGAGAGGTTGTAATTGTTGGACATTTATGCGGATCTTATGGAAGAAAACCAGATCCGACTAAAGTTGATGCAATTGGAAGGATGAAAGAGGATTGTGATTCTTTAACAGAGGTTCGCAAGTTTTTGGGTGCATGTGTATTTTATCGAATCTGGATCCCTCATTTTGCTCACATAGCGGATCCATTATATGAACTGTTACGCAAGGGTTACCGATTTGAATGGAAAGAAAGGCATATTCAGGCAATGCAAAGATTGAAGAAATTATTGATGTCACCTCCAATATTCAGGAAGGTTGATTTTAAGTGCAATAGACCAGTGATTCTTACTGTAGACGCTAGTCCAATTGCCGTTGGATGGGCGGTGGGTCAAGATGATTCGAATGGGAGTAGATTTGTAGTTCGATTTGGGGCTAAAGTTTTAAGTATTCGTCAGCGTGCATATTCGCAAGTCAAAAGAGAACTTTGGGGAGTCGTTTCGGCTATGAAAGCTGAAAAGGACTATTTGATTGGGGCAGTAGTAGTAATTGAAACAGATTGCTTGCCATTGCTTGGAATGATTATTAACTGTTCAAAGCCAGATATTGTTATGTTGAGATGGATTGCTTATATTAAGTCATTAAATCCAGAATTTTAGCATATCACTGGAAAGAACAATTTAGTAGCAGACATGCTATCTCGAGCAAGATACGAGAGGGAGGACGAAATGGTTGAAGACATTGATGATGTCGGATTGAAATTCTATTCAATATCAAATCTCAAGAGAGAAGACAAGCTATTTCATGAAGAATCTTATGAAGAAGAATTATTGGATATTGGTCATTATTTGAATACCTTGTCTAAGCAGGGGAATTGATCTACAGAAAAATTCAAACAAATAAGAAAAAAAGCATATGGATTTTTACTTCGAAATGGATTCTTATGGAAGAGACCGAAGAAAGGAATTGGGATGCCACAACGAGTGATAGGCAAAAGGGAAGAAAAACTAAAATTATTAAAGGAGTTTCATGATAGTTTATGGGCAGGGCATAGAGGAATCTGGGCTACTTTTGCTAAACTCAAGGAACGATATTGGTGGAAAAATATGTATCGAGATGTGCTCTCATTTGTAGAGTCATGTGAAATCAGTCAATCGTATTCTAATATCCGACATCGAGATGGTCTTCATCCTACGTATCCTCTGGCTATTCATTTTAAATGGGTTGTTGATTTGGTTATTATGCCGGTTGGATTATGGCAGATGAGATATTTGATTTTAGCTCGTGAAGATTTATCAAATCAAGTAGAAGGAAGAGCATTGAGGACAAAATCTACAGAGGGAATTTGTAGGTTTTTGCTTGAAGATGTCATTTGCCATTACGGGTGCGTAGGAAAAATCACTGCAGATCGTGGAGAATTAAATGCACAAGAAGCTCGTAAGTTCTTTGAAAGATGTGGAGTTAAACTATCACTGACTACTGCTTATAATCCGGAAGGGAATGCGAAAAGCAAACGCGATCACCCACCGATTGTGAAAGCATTGGTTAAAGCTTGTAATGGGAAAGTTAAAGAGTGGCCACGGCTTTTGTCATTTGCATTATGGGCTGATCGAACAACACATAGTTTGGTGACAGGATATATGCCAGTAGAACTTATGACAGGTCAAAAACCAATTATGCCGATTGAAGAAAAGGTACTTACTTGGAGTATGCTACCATGGGAAGATGGATTGACAAGAGAAGAACTTCTGGCTATTAGGATTCGACAATTGGAGCAAAGAACGGAAGATGTGCAGATAGCATTGGAAAGGTTAAAAAGAGCAAGGTTACAAAACAAGGCGCGATTCGATAAGCAACATCGATTGAGACCAAAAGCAATCGAGGAAGGTGACTGGGTACTTGTTTATGACAATAGTCTGGATAATCAACATAGTACTTTGCGGAAATTTTCAAAACGTTGGTTTGGACCATATGTGGTAACAACTGTTCATGATAATGCGACTTACTCATTACGGGAGTTAGATGGTACAAAATTGAAAATATCAATTGCAGGGAAGCGAGTAAAAATATTTAAACGAAGATACACGAAGATGAATATGGAAGACCTTAATGAAGGTATAGAGATTCCGCAGCAAGAAGATGAAAGTGATTTTGATAATGAAGGTGACGAAGACGAACTGGACAAAGACGTCGGGGATATATTCTGAATCAAATAGCAATTGGGTAAATTGGTGCATACCGGAGGATGCACAGGTTCAGAGGGGGTGGATGTCGTGTTGTAACACGAGTATATAGTTAAAATAAAAAAAAAAGAAGAAGAAGGGGGATTTTATTAATATTCAGTTACCTCGAATATTGGGAGCATCGACCAACTCCAGCGCAAATACTGAGTGGTCAGGTTCAGTCACCCCGTTCCAGTTCGCTGGAGCATACTGAAATGCTCCATTCGATTCTAATAACGGGAGTTAGCAGGATGAGAAGGACCAATTCACACGACGGGTTTGAAGAGCCAATTGGATCCAATTTCGAGAATCCAATCCGGGTCCTCTTACCCAATATGAGACTTGTATTGGTGGGGCAACCCAATGCAGTCTCGTTACGGAAAAATCTAGGTCTTACTACTGGCCTCAGCCAGTTTGATGCGAAGACCAATTTGACCCAATTACGCGAGCATCCAGGTAACTACGGGCATCTTACCCAATATGGGACCTGAATTGGTCGGGCGACTCAATGTGGTCCCGATTACGGGGTTTCGATTCTGTTTTGGGTTGTCTTGTTCTCTGTGCCATTTCAGGGAACATTGTTTATGGTAAATGGATCTCTTAAAGGTAAAAATGGAGGAGAAGGCCTTGATGACGTGAGCCATTTTCAGATCTAAGCTCTGACGGCGGGAGCCAATTTCGGATCTAAGATGGAAGATTGAAGAAATTCAGAGCCTAAGGTTAGGGGAGAATATAGTTTTAGGAAGGGGGGGTTTTTTTTCTTTCTCGGGGGAATCGGGGGGGAGCTAGTTTTCAAGCTTTTGTAAGGTTACTAGTTCGATTTTCATTGGAGGTTTTTGAAGATCAAGGGAATTAGAGAGAGGAGCTTCATGCTTCGGGTCGGGGAAGGAAAGACATAGAATTTGGATTTTTCTTCTTCGTAGAGTTTTGGGAAGACTGAGGCAATCGCTGCTGAAGTCAGTGTTGTAATGGTGAATCGAGATTTTAAATGAAGTGGGTTTGAATACTCTTGACTGTTTTGTAAAATCGAGTTACGTCTGTGATTGAAGGATTAAAAGGGTGTCTATAGGATTGAGTATGCGGAGTGAATGAAATTTATTGGGTTAATCTAACAGGACAGTCAGTGGATACAAGATCGTAAGTACAAAGGGGTATTGAAGATTAACAGTTTGGGTTGTTTGGGATTCTTTGTAACGTCTAGAGACCTACTGGCTGGGAAAAAAAAAAAGACTTCGACAAGCAGTCGAAGAGCATCCGTATAGATTTACGGTACATTGTTGCAGTCGTTTATATTCCAGCAGTCAAAAACTGATAGACTGCTTGACTATCGGCAAATCTCCATACTACCTTCTACAGCCAGACGCCCGGCACGTTCTCGAGCAGGAAAGCATGTAATACGACACCGATAGGTCAGCAAACGAAGGTTCTTGAGTCAAATCCGCTAATTATTAGTTCTCCATCTCCTCAACATCACAACTACAAAGCTACAAACAAGGATTGTAAGTAGAATGTTATCTTGCCTAGATCTTGTTTCTTTTATAAGGAAGGTTTTCATCTTGATTTTGATTGATGTCATCGATGAAAAGCCTCCATCACCTTTGCTGCATTTGTAAGATTCTTTACTAGCTCCCATGTGCGTTCACTAATATCATATCCACGCCAATGGACAAGATATTCTAATTTATTTTCATGCTGCCTTGAATCTAGGACTTCTTTGACTTCAAAATCTTTATTATTGTCTACTTCTATAGGAGGAGGTGGAGCTTGTCTTCTTCTTAATATGTCCACTGTCTTGTATGGTTCAAGAAGAGTCACGTGGAATATTGGATGGATTTTCATTGACTCTGGTAGGTGTAAATGATTTACAATTGAATTGATTTGTGCACAAATAGAAAATGGTTTAAGCCTTTGATAGTCCAACTTGTGACAAGGACGAGTGGTCTTGATATTGTGATGAAGTAACCATATCTTGTCACTCATGTGGAATGGTAGTTGTTCCTTTTGATAGTCATTATTTATTGATCTTTTGTTGTTCTTGAGCTTCTTTTAATTACGCCTTCATTGTTGCATGTAGCTTTGAGAAATGATTTGCCAAATCTTTTGCTGCAGGATTATCAGCTTTTGAAAAGTCAAAAGTATCAAGTCATGGATGATTACCATAATTGGCAAAGAAAGGTGTTTGTTTTGTAGAAGAATGTATAGTGTTATTAAAAGCAAACTCTGCCAATGGCAAAAAAGTTGTCCAATCATCTTGTTGCTGGTTGATGGTACATCTTAAATACTGCTCTAAAACTTGATTAACATGCTCTATTTGTCCATCAGTTTGAGAATGGAATGTCGAAGATAGTTTTGTATCCACTTTTAGAATCTAGAAAGAGTCCGCCAAAATCTTGATACAAACTGAGTTCTCCTATCTGATATAGTATCTTTGGATAATCCATGATAGCGATAGATATTGTCAAGAAAGAGCTTAGCTGTTTCTTCACCTGTGATAGATTTTGTATATAGTACAAAATATGCCGTCTTGGTAAAATAATCTACTATCATGAATATAGAGTTATAAGAACCTGAGATTGGAAGATCTGTGATAAAATCCATAGAAATAGAAGACCATGATTGTTCTCAAATGGGTAATGGTTGAAGAAGTCCATAAGATTGATGACGAGGAGTTTTTGATCTTAAACAAACATCACAAGATTGTACAAAATCTTTGACTGCCTTCCACATTTAGAGCCACCAAAAATCCCTAGATATTAGTTCCAAAATGTCATGTTGCTAGAAATTCATGACAAGCTTAAAGAACACATCATCAAGCTTCATCTTCTTGAATATATAAGCATTCCTTAAAATATAGTAGATTGTTCTTGAATTCAAATTTAAAAGTATCATGAGACTTTGAAGGATTTCCTTAAATATCAAAAATAAGAAAGTCAGAAGACATACTTGACTACACTTGCTTAATGAAAGTTGAATCAACAGTTACTGTTGATTTCATTGCTTGAAGATGAAGATGCTCTAGCTTCAAGAGAATTGTTCGTTGTTGATCAAAAGCAACATCTCTTTCTTTTGATGCAAGGTAAGATTGTTTAGAAAGTGCATCTGATAAATCTTGTTGTTTTTTCGGTCGATAAGTGATCTTGAATTTGAATCTTAACAAAAACATACTCTAACGGACTTGGCGACGATTCAAAATACATGTTGACATAAAATATTCAAGGTTCTTGTGATTTATATATATGGTGGCTGGATTAGAAACACCTTGTAGATAATGGCGCCATTCTTGAAACAAATCCATGATTGCAAGAAGTTCTTTGTCATGGATCTTGTAGTTGATCTCAACTGTTGAAATTTTTTTAGAATAAAAAGCTACTGAGTGAAGTTTATCATCTGTTTCGATTTGAGACAACACGACACTCTAAACAAAGTCTGATGCATCTATTTCCATAAAAAATGGCTTAAAAAAATTGATGCGATACAAGATTGGTATAGAAACAAAGGTTGTCTTCAAAGCTTCAAAGGCTATTTTTGCTTCTTGATTCTATTGAAATTTGTCTTTACAAGTCAAATATATAAGTGTTAAAATAAAAGTAGAATAAGTTACGTTATAGAAGATATTAACTTAGCTAAGTTACTAATGGTCAAAGGTTTGAATCTTGGTATATGGTAAGGGCATCCAATGGATATAGGATGAAGTCATGGATCAAGAATCAAAGTCAAAAGGATAAAGTATTTACAAGGAAATATCCAAAGACTAAATATGAGTCATTAGTATGTGTCATAAGATACCCTCGAGGCTTATGAGATGCCAAAAGGTTCCTAGGGCCATGTGTATAAAAATCAAAGAGTGGAAGTTGTCTTTTACGGCAACCACCACTACTTATAAGTAATGAGTATTGGAAGTGAGAGATATCTTATTCCATACTCTCTTTGTGTATAATCTTACTGATGCTAAGTGTTGTATCTTCAAAGTGCTTGTTCTTCAATATGTTATGGGCCCACTCACCTTTATTTATGAGTTTTGAAGTACTTTGAAGTCTTTTTTGTTGTGAAGAATAGATCTTATGGTTGTTGCTGAAGTTTGAATTTGCTCTCTTCTAACTCTTCTTATGCATCTAGTTGTTGATGTAGTTTTTGCTCTTACTTGTTGTTAAGTGCATTGATAGTCGTAGTTGTTATTAGACTCCATTTAATGATATTTTAGAACTTGAGTATTGTATTTCTTTGTTGAGTTTCATCATTGGTGCTCTAATTTTGTGCTTTCATATACTTAACTTCATAAGAGATTCTCTTATTATTATAAGAAGTATTTTGTATAGGTTAGAGGGGTGATTGAAGAGTGGCAAAGCTTACAGAAGAGGTTTAGATAGAGTATAAGACTTGTGAGAAGTCTTATATGTGAAGTTGAGAGTGATACAAGAGTGAAATCACTTGTATAATTACAAAGAGGGCATTCTGGGTTTCTAAGGCAGCAACACCTTCTTGTTGATTTTGAGAGTTCTATCTTCTCTTTTCTTGATTTTCTT
This sequence comes from Physcomitrium patens, assembly GCF_059467195.1. Lineage (NCBI taxonomy): Eukaryota > Viridiplantae > Streptophyta > Bryopsida > Funariales > Funariaceae > Physcomitrium > Physcomitrium patens. The sequence continues at coordinate 4,076,947 of NC_143410.1, forward strand.
TCACAGATCCTTTCCTTAGATATGGCTTCAAGTGAAGTTGAGAGCTTGAGAGTGATTGAAAAGTGTAGAGGTGTCAACTTTTACCATTGGAAGAAGAAAATGGAGCTTTTATTGGCTTCATTGGACCTTTGAAACATTGTTGATGAAAGTGAAGACCCTTTAAGTGACAATGTTGATATCAAGGTGAAGAAGGAGTACAAAAGTCGTGAAAGAAAGGCTTTTGGGATGATTGCAACAAACCTTGATGATGCCAATTTTTCACATGTTATAGCTTTCAAAGGACTAGCGAAAGCATAGAAGACTCTTTGCAACATCTATCAGAGTAAAAACCTTGTCAACATCCTTTGGATAAGGAGGAAGTTCTTCATAGTAAAGATGGAAGAAGAAGATGACCTCATGGTTCATATTAACAAGATAAAAGCACTTGCTACCAACTAGCAGTTGTTGACAAACCAGTTGATGATAAGGACATTGTGTTGACATTGCTCATGAGCCTTCCCAAATCCTACAACTACCTCATTGTGGCATTGGAGTCCATTAACATGAAGGAACTTACCATGAACTATGTCACATCAAGACTTACTCATGAAGTAACCAAGAGGAAAAAAAAGAGCTTGCAAGTGATGATTCGGCTCTATTTTTAAGACAAGGCAAAGGTAGCTATTCTCACCAACATGATAATTCAAAAAGAAATATGAGGAATTTCTTTATTTGTGGAAAACTAGGTCATTTTGTTAGAAATTGCTACAAGGCCAAGAAAGGAGATAGGGAGAATGCAAACAATGCTAGTGATAGTTTTGGTGGAGATGAGTATACTTTCATGACAAGGAAAGGAGCCTCCATGGCTGCTATTTCAAAGTGGATTATAGATTCAGGTGCTACTAAGTACATGATACCATACAAATGTCCATTTAACACTTATGAAGAAATTCTAGCAATAAAAGTGTGATTGGGAGACAATGGCATGGTGCAAGCCATTGGAATTGGCTCCATTGTCGTAGAGATTGTTGTGAAGGACCAAATTAAGAGTATCATATTGAAGGAAGTTTTACATGTTCCAAAAATGAAGAAGAACTTCCTTTCGATGAGCAAACTTGTATCACATGGTTATAAGGTTCAATTTGATATGAATGGATGTTTTGTCAAGACATTAGATGGCCAACATGTTACCAAAGGCCTTAGAGATGGAAATCTCTACTTCATCAATTGCAAGAAGGTGAATGGAATTGAAGTGGCAACATTTGTTGATTTTAAACAAGATCAAAATAAGTTTGAAATTTGGCATCAACGACTTAGTCATTTGAATGCCAAATGCATGAAGGAGCTCCAATCCATGGTAAGTGGCTTGGATCTTGGTGAATTCATCCACAATGCTATGACACTTACTTACGAAGGATGTATACAAGGTAAACAACAAAGGGCTTCATTTCCAAGTAGAGTTGCAATACGTTATCGTGTTGTGGTTCGGCTACTATATGAAAATAATTTAATTATGTACTTAATATATAATTTATTAAGTAACATGGTGAGAGCCATATTAGTAGATTTTAGTTGGTTGTAGAATATAATTTGATTATTACTTTGAGAAGAGGTTGTTTAAAAAGATTACTATAGAATTTGTATAATTTTAATTTCTTTTTGATAATGGCTTTTAAGATTGGTTTTGGTTGATAGTAACTTCTAAATATTTAGAGTCACCTTTGTTAGACATTGGTGACATTTGAAAACTTATTTTGGTTCTTTTATTTGGTGTTTAGAGCATACATTATGTAAATCTTATAAAAAAAAGGATTGAAGAAGGATTTTGGTAGCGAAGGGAGTAATTAGGGCACCAATATAGATGAATGGAGATAAAAAATAAAAATCTCCATTCCTATTGGTCAAAAATCATGACCAATGGGCTTTGAGGAGGCTGCCCGAGGCCATATTAGAGATTAGGGTTAGTTTCTCGAGCCATTCAAACTGTGAAGGCTAAGGTCAGAAGGTTAAGGTTTTGGTGTAAGTTTTGTGTCATTTGGGGTTTTTATGAAGAAGTTATAGGCGCTCAAAGTTAAGGTGTTAGTTTTGGACCTACTGTTACTCTTTTGGGCATAACGCACGCGTACCAATCGTAATTGAAGATCGGCGACTGCGACTGAAGAGAGTACTTTTGCGGCTATACTTTTTGCATACTGCTTATTAGATTCTAAGTTGGGATGAAGGAGTTATTGGATTTTGAAGTCAGCACATGCAATCTAAGGGTAGTAAGTAAACCGATTTACTAGTGTTTGTCTCTTGAGCTATATCTTGAGCAATTTGAGAAGGTTTTGGCTCAAAATTTCAAGAGATGTGTAATTTCATGTTAATAAACTTCATGCATAAGTTATATGAGATTTGGAGTTCGGGTTTTTGAGATATAAGGAAAATAGTTTTTCAGGTGCTTGTAAATTAGGGTTTGGAGTGTCTGCTAGAGTTTCTTAGATGCCAAAAGATCGGGAGTGAATTTGCGGTTGGTTTTTTTTGAGGTAAAATTTAAGGATAAATTAAACCTATCTTGTAAATTTGAAACAAACTGAACGGTTAGATCAATAGTTATGATTTTCTAAAGTTCAGGGCGAGAAAACCCTTTGCGGGAAAATATGTTTTGAAGGGATTTTGTTATATTTGGAGTTTTATACAAAAATAAAGGAGTTTTAGAAGCTAAGAAAAGAATCATATAAAGGTTTAAGGTACACTCTCTATAGCTAGATACCCAGTGTATTCCCAGATAGCAAATCATGCCATACAACAACGTGCAACAAAATTGTTGGAGATTGTGCATTCTAATGTTTATGGACCAATGAAGACACCATCAATTGCAGGAGCAAGGTACTTTGTCACATTTATAGATGAATTTTCAAGAAAGGTGTGGATTTACATCATTAAAGCTAAAAGTGAATGTTTCTCAAGGTTTAAGGAGTTTAAGGCTCTTGTAGAAAAATAATGTGAGTGCAAGATCAAAGTCTTGAGAATAGACAAGGGAGGTGAATACATGTCAAAGAATTTTGATGAATTCATAAAGATTCAAGGTATTACAAGACAAACCTCTATTCCTTATACTCCACAATAAAATAGAGTTGCTGAAAGAGCAAATCGGACCATTGTGGAGATGGCAAGGAGTATGCTTCATACACAAAACCTTGGGCATGGGTATTGGGCAGAAGCTATGGTAAATACGGTATACACAAGGAATAGGTGCTCTATAAGTGCACTTACATCAATGACTCCATAAGAAGTTTGGAGTGGAAAGAAACCTTATGTTTCACACATGAAGATTTTTGGATGCATTGCTTATACAAAGGTACCAGATTGTATGAAGTCCAAACTTGATGTAAAAGGTACAAAATGTATATTTGTTGGATATTGTGAAGGTACCAAAGCATATAGACTAATGTGTTTAGAAACCAAGAAGATCATCAAAAGTCATGATGTAGAGTTTTTGGAGCATAAGAGTGCTTTTGAGCACTTGGAAGAGTGTCCAAGTTTGTGGACACATCTTCAAATTCAGCAAAGAAAGAAGAAGAGGAAGATGATGATGACAATGAGGATGGAGGAAATAGAAGTCAAGATTAAGTGCCAAAGAAGGTAAATTATAGTGTGCCTTCAATTTCTAGAACCAACAATGAAGACAATGAAGATATTGAAGGTGATGATGATGATGAAGAATATCAACCTTTGAGTGAGAAAAGACAAGCATCGAGGAAGAAGAAAGATGAAATGCAAGAAGAAGGATCTTCTTCAAATGAAAGAAGATATCCTTTGAGAGAAAGAAAACCACTTGGTGAATGGTAGAAGGACCACATCTTTCTTCAAGTAAGTGAAGAACATGCCAACATTACACTTCTTCTTGATCCATTGAGTTTATATGATGCAATAAAGTCCACGGATGCGTTGAAGTAGGAGAATGCTTTGAAAGAAGAGTACAAATCACTCATGGATAATGGAATATGAGAATTGACTCAACTTCCACCAAATTGATCTTCAATTGGTTGTAAGTGGGTGTTTAGAACCAAAAAAGATGCAATAGGCAATATTGTGAGATACAAGTCTAGATTGGTTGCTAAAGGCTACTTACAAGTTGTTGGTGTGGATTTCAATGAGACATTTGCTTCCATGGCCAAATTCACCACTATTAGAAGCATTGTGGAAATTGGAGCAACATTAGACTTGGAGTTGCATCAAATGGATGTGAAGATGGCTTTGTTGAATGGAAGTTTGAAAGAAGACATCTACATGGAACAACCTCAAGGATTTCTTGAAGAAGGCAAACAACACCTTGTTTGTAAGTTGAATAAATCCTTGTATAGGCTAAAGCAATTACCAAGGGCATGGTACCAATACATTGATACATTCTTTGTCAGTGAAGGATTTGTAAAGAGTAAAGCTGATCATTCTTTATATGTAATGCAATCAAATAAGTTGATATTGATTGTCATCCTCTATGTCAATGATTTGATCATCTTTACCAATACATTGAAGATGATGGATTGGTTGAAAGTAAAGTTAGAAAAGGAGTATGAAATGAGTGATTTGGAAGAGCTTCACTATTGTTTAGGAGTGGAGTTTCTAAGACATCGTGCTAAAAAGACCATTACAATAAACCAAAACAAGTACATTGAAGAAGTGTAAAAATGATTCAACATGGAGGAGTATAAGCCTATTAGAACACCATTGGAGGTAAACTTGAAATTGATGAAGCTCATGGATGAAGAGTTTGCTGAAGTTGAAGGTCAAATGTAAGGTGTTCCATACAAGGCAGTAATGGGTTCACTTATATATGCAATGGTTGATACAAGGGTAGATCTTGCATATGCGGTGAGTGTTGTGAGCCAACACATGTCAAAGGCTCGATCAATCCATTGAGCAACCATCAAAAGGATCATGAGGTACTTAAAAGACACTTTGAACTTCAAATTATGCCTTGGAAGTGATAACATTAGTTTGCATAGTTATTGCAATGCGGATTGGACTGGAGATGCAAATGATAGAAGGTCAACAATGGACTATGTATTCTTTGTTGGAGTGGGAGCAATTTCATGGAATTGTAAGAGATAACCAACAATTATAAGGTCAACAATGGAGGCAAAGTACATGGCAGTAAGCCATGGTGCAATGGAGGCAATATGGTTGAGACAACTTTTGGAGGACATTGGAGATGTGCAAATAGAAGCAACTCCAATGGAGTGTGACAATCAACAATATCTTATATTTGCAAAGAATCCAAAGTATCATTCAAAGACCAAACACATTGACATTCAACATCACTTTCTAAGAGAGAAGATTCAAATGAGAGTGATTGATATGAAGTATTGTGCAACGGAGGAAATGCTTGCTGATTTGTTGACAAAGACATTAGTAAAAGATAGACACCACATGTTGACAAAGGCATGAAGATTAAAAGCCATTTGACTAATAATAAAGTATGAGTATTAAAGTAAAAGTAGAATAAGTTACCTTATAGAGGATATTATCTTAGCTAAGTTGCTAGTGGTCAAAGGTTTGATTCTTGGTATATGGTAAGGACATCCAATGGATATAAGACAAAGTCATGGACCAAGAGTCAAAGTCAAAAGGATAAAGTATTAACAAGAGAATATCCAAAGACTAAGTATGAATCATTAATATGTGTCATAGGATACTCTCGAGGCTTGTGAGATGTCAAAAGGAACTTAGGGCCATATGTATAAAAGTCAAAGGGTGGAAGTTGTCTTTTAGGGTAACAACTACTACCTATAAGTAATGGATATTGGAAGTGAGAGATATCTTATTCCATACTCTCTTTATGTGTAATCTTGCTGGTGTTAAGTATTGTATCTTCAAAGTGCTTGTTCTTCAATAGTAAGTGGAGTTGTAACTTGAGAGAAGTCTTTGATGAAGATCTGATAGTAGTTGGCAAATTCAAAAAGCATTGAACATCTCTTATCATTTTTGGAATCTTTCAATCTATAATAGCGTGAATTTTCTTAAGATCCATCATAAGTCCATCATTTGAAATGATATATCCTAAGAAGTCAACTTGAGTAGTGTAAAATATACATTTTTTCATCTTGGCATAGAGTCTCGCATCTCTTAATTTTTGTAATACATGACAAACATGAAGTTCATATTCTTCTATGTTCTTAGAATAGATTAAGATGTCATCTAGATAACAAACAATAAAATCATCTAAAAACTCCTGAAAATATCATTCATTAGATGTTTGAATGCTGCTAGTGCATTTCTAAGTCCAAAAGGCATGACATTGTATTTGAAATATCCATACTTTGTTCAAAATACAGTCTTCCATTTATATTCTTCTTTGATGCGTACCTGATTGTATGCTCCTCGTAGATCTATTTTTGTATAGATCTTAGCTTGATTCAACTCATCAAGGAGTTCAGATATCAAAGGTAGCGGATATGTATTCTTGATGGTGATTTTCTTCAGTCTTTGATAATCGACACACATTTGCAATGATCCATCTTTTTTCTTCACAAATAAAATTAGAGCTTCTACTAAAGATTTGGAATGGTGTATGAAGTTCTTCACGAAATTTTCTTCAATATATTCTTTGAGTTTAGACAATTTATTTTGTAATAAACTATATATTGGTCCAAATGGCAGTTGTGCTCCTTCTTGATGGTCAATTGAGCAATCATAGGAACGATGTTTTGGAAGAGTATCCGCATTTTTCTTCTCAAATATATCTTGAAAATCTTGATATTGGCTCAGAATGTCACTTAAAGTCTTTTCACCAGTAGAAATAGGTGCGACATAAATGATACACGGTGATCCTTCTTTTGCAGCATGCAAGAAAGCTCTTGCACCTACAAATACAAGTTTAATTGTACTAAACTTATGACTTTCTACCTGATTAACTATGCTCTTAGTTATATTTTAAAAAAAATCAAGACTACGAGAAGTCCAATCTATTTTAGGGTTATATTTTTCTAGTGATGATAAACCTAAAATGACTGGATTAGAGGGAGATCTAATGATATTGAATATTACAAAGCTACTATGACTATTAGTTGTTACTTCTATAGGAAGAATTTTATAAGTAATATCTCCTAAAGACAACAGATGACCATCTATGACTTCTACATGAACAAGATTATTTTTCTTCACTAAAAGTATGCTATGTCATTTAGTAAATTCTTCATCTAAGAAACATGCTAAGGCTCCTAAATCTAACAAGGTAGAGACTTTGTGATGTTTAGGTCCTAAAATAACATTTATTGTAAAACAAAGAAAGGGTTCCAAAGAGAAAATAGGACCTTTACTAGGTGATGTACAAGGTTCCAGCTACATGGTATTGTAATACATGAAGTCTTACTTGAAAATACTCTAGGCACCTAGCTGTGGAAGGTAGAATGGAAACAAATAGATGATAACCTCAAAAACATGCTTAGGTATTGGTCGGCCTTCTTCTCCAACCTTGATGCTAATCTTCCAGAGCCAATATCTCTCTTTTGTACTATTTGATTGATCTCAAAATTCTCTTCCACATAGGAAAATAAGTCTAATATTCTTTCACATAAATTTCATTCTAATCCAACTAGTAGATTCCAAGAAATCTTAAAAACCCTCAGTGGACCAAAAATTCTACTTTCTGAGACCTTGACTCATTTAAACCTCAATAATCCTCAATTCAATCAATAGATCGAGCTCAAATTTACAACACATATTGAACACAATTATAACCATCAACCTACAAAATTTTACTTATAGATCTATTACAAAACTCTTGAAATCACTCAAAACGTAAATCCTATTTTATTTCATAAAACCCAAGACATCTAGAACAAACCTTGACTTTGCAAAGCTCTTACAAAGTCATAACAACTCCAAATCACCCAAATCCAATGCTCATAAGAATCCTATCTAGTCTGATATCAAACCTCACTCTTCAATCTGCAAAAAAACCTTGGATTCGTCGTTGAGACTCAGTTTTGTGCCTTAGGATCTAATTTTGACCATGGTTCATAACTGGCCCTCTTTGGGTATCAATATCTAGTTTTTTTAAGTAAATTTTGCTAGAATTTATTCTTAACTTCCTTCTAAAGATGTCTATTTTATTTATTTTTCCAATCTATTTTTTTTTTTTGCCTTACTTATGGTCCTACAAAGTAAGTAGAAGTCACCTTTTTAAAAGGCAGCATTGGTATCTTTTTGTTTTACTATCCTTTTGACTATTAATTATATTTCTAAGATAATTTGTTCTAATACTTTGAACTAAGATCTCTTACATTATAATAATTTCCACACTCTTTTACCTATTAGTCATATTACATCACGATATCTACCTTCCCTAAATCTGTGCATCCTCTGGCAAATGCCAACGATTCTTCAATATATTGATGTAGAATGTTCTTCATCTTGGTCTAATTCTTGATCTTCAATATATTCGTTTGTTCCAATTTCAATATCTTGTATTGGAATTTGTTCTTTATTAAAAAAAATATCTTCATCTCTTTGTTTAAATAACTTGATTTGTTTGCCTACTATGAGTACCTTCAATTCTGTACCATCAAGTTCTTGTAATGAATATGTTCCATTATTGTATGCCTTTTTGACAATATAAGGCCTAAACCATCTCTTTGAAAACTTCTTCATAGTGCTATGTTGATTGTCTAAGCTACTATCATAAACTAATATCCAATCACCATCTTCAATTGCTTTAGGTCATAGTCAATGCTTTTTATCAAATCTTTCCTTATTCTTTTTCTTTGCTTCTTTCAATTTTTCTATTACTACTTCAATATCATTACGTCTTCTTTATAGTTGTTGAATCCATAATGCTAAAAATTCTTCTCTATTAAGGTCATTCTTCCACGACAATACATCCCATGTAGGTACTACATCTTCTAGTAGCATTATTGGTTTTTGCTCATATATTAATTCAGAAGGCATATAACATGTTATTGAATTATAAGTTGTACAATCTGCCCATAGTGCAAATGGTAGTAGTCTAAGCCATTCATGTGCTTTGCCATTGCATGCCTTTACTAATGCCTTAACAATAGGTGAATATTCATGCTTACTTTTACCATTACCTTCTGGGTTATATGTTGTTGTTAAAGAAAGTTTAATTTCTGTTCTACTAAAGAATTCTTGTGCTTTATTTGCATGCAATTCACTCCTATCTGTGGTGATTTTTTCAATACAAACATAGTGACAAATAACCTCTTTTAATAAAAATTGACATACACCTTTAGTATCCTTTATTCTTAATGCTCATCCTTCAAGCATATTTGATAAATCTTCTCATGCAAGTACCAAACACTTCATTTGTCCAAGTCCCATAGGTATTGCCACTAAATCCACCACCCACTTGTAATATAAAGCCAAAGGGTATGTTGGATGTAATCCATCTCGATGCCGAATATTTGAATATACTTGGTATGTCTCACAAGATCCTACAAATTTTGCTACGTCTTTATACATTCCCTTCCACCAATATTTTTCTCTTAACTTAGTGAATGTTTGCCAAATACCTTGATGCCCTACCTATAAATTTTTATGAAATTCTTTAATAATCCTTTGTTGAGCTTCTAAACCACATATCACCCTCTATGATACTTCTCCTCTCTTTTTTAGATGCTTCCATAAATATCTATCATGTAAAAAATATCTATAGGCTTTCTTACGGATTTTTTTAAATTCTTGATCTGTCCAATATTTTTGTCACTTTAATGTGCTCAAATACTCTCCAACATCTTTCCATTCATTTTCATTTAAATTTCTTAAAAATACTCCAATATTATATTCAAACATATGCCTTTTTTCTTTGATAATGCATTAGTATAAAATTTTATATCCACATCATCTTCCAAATCAATTATCTCTTATTCATCATTATACCCTGTTCTTGATAACATATCTGCAACTTAATTTTCTTTCCTTGTAATATATTTAAATTCTAAATTCATAGATTTGATATATGCTATCTATCTCAACATAGCAATATTAAGAGTTGAACAACTTGTAATCATGCCTAATAAAGGTAAACAATTTGTTTCTATAACTATTGATGCGTCAATCAAGTATTCTTTTTTATTTTTCATAGCTATTACTACACCCCATAATTCTCTTTTGATTTGCGCATATTGTCACGGACATACATATAATTACCTATATGAATAGATAAAAGTATGTAAAAGTAGATAAAAGTAGGTTAATTGTGTAATATCTTCTAGAGAAGCTTCTTAGAAGCTTCATAGATGCTGCTTTGACTTTATAGGAGTCTATAGTTGACTTTTAGGTTAGAAACTTGGTCAACAAGTTAGCCATGTGCCACACATGTTGGAAGCTTAAAGAACAAGCTAACTACGTGGTCCATCCATAGAAAACTTGCCTTGCAAGCAAAGGCATGTGGCCTAGAAAGTCAACATATATTGGAGGTCTTATAGAACATCGCCACGTGGCTTCTAGTTAGATAGTATATATAGAGGCAAGAGTGAAGCCCTCTTCACTCTTGTCAACTCCTTTCTTGCTTCTAGTCTAGTTTCAAGGGTCTCTAGTTTTCTTGTATTTTGGCAATAGCCATTCCAGTTTCTTTCTTAATATACATATTTCTATTTTGTCCTATTTCTTTTTGAAAAAAGTCTCACTTACTCTTTAGCTTTCATCGAGTTCTTGTCCTTGACACATATGCTCTTTGCTTGGAATTCAATACCTTTGCTTCAAATCTTATTACATGTCTATTCCCTTGTTCATCATCTTGTCCAACTGTCCAACCGATTCCAATTGGACTTGCATTAACTGTTAATACCATTGCCCTTCCACCTTCATAATTTACTTTCTTCAAAGTTGGAGATGAAGAAAGAAGTTCTTTCAATTTTTCCATAGCTTTCTATTGTTCTTATTTCCATTGAAATTTTTGATTCTTTCTTAATAACTCATACAATAGATCTGCTATATGTACAAAGTAAGGTATCCATATATAATAGAAAATACATGCTCCTAAAAACCTTGTCACTTCTGTTGTACTTGTATATTCTTTCATCTTTTTAATAATATCAATCTTTTCTATACTTGACTTACATCCATATGAACCACACATGTGTCCTACCACCAAAACTTCTTTTACTCCAAATATTGATTTTGCCCCTGATAAGATTAAATGAACTTCTTCTTATCTTTTCAAAATCTTCTCACAATCTTTAATATGATCTGTCACAAACTTCTTACATTCTTTTGAATCCAAAGTCTCATCTTTCCTTTTTTCTTTACAATCCTTAATTGATACATCATCTAAGAAAGATATTGTTATTTTTGGAATAAAATTTCTTAATACCTTATGCATTCCATTCATCATATGTGCTACATAATTTGTAGCCCCTTGTGGTAATGTGCACATTCTAACCAATTCTAACGGTGTCTTCATAGTTGTCAAATCCCTACTTTGTATTGCCAATTGAAATTGATCATAACCTGAATAAAAATCACCCATTGAGTAGATAGCTCTTCTAGCAAATGCTTCTGCAAATTCATCCACAATTAGACTTGAACCCATATTTCTAATAATCACTTTATTTATGGATTTCATATCTTGTATAAATCTCATTGTTCCATTTTTCTTTGGTACTATAAACCATCGATTAAAATAAGGTGCGATAGATGGTTCCAAAATTCCCATTTTAATCTTTTTATTGAGTAAATCTACTAACTTAGATAGATGTGCTCTTGGTACTAGAATTGATCACAAATTCCATGGTTCATGAGGAATAGTAAAAATAACCATAGATGCTACAATACTTGGATCAACACACCCAATTTCATGTGCCTCAAATGCAAAAGCCTTTTCATGACGTGAAAGCATATCCCTAAAATATTTTTCTTTACATTTTGTCAAAAATCCATCCCATCCAACATTTAATCCATCTAATGTAACATCCATAAATTTATGCCCTATCTTCCTTGGATCTCTTAAATTTGGTTGTGTCGATGCTCTACTTATTCTTTCTTCACAATCAGATGGTAATGGCAAAGCCATTGGTTTAACCTTTGTTACTACTAATTTATACTTAATTTCAACACATACCTCTTGGCGACTTAAATTTTCTATAAATCCTTGAATTTTATCATAAAATTCTTTAGAACATACATTAATAACTCTATTTTCTACTAGTAATCCACATTGTAATAGATAATTTAATTCTTCCATAGTATCTCCAAAACCTATTTCTTCATATGTTCTTGAAATAAATTCATTTTCAACCAATTCTCCATTTTCTTTCAAGTTTTACTTAATATTTTTAATATAACATTTGTCCATCCTTTTCATTCTCAATAGTCTTAAAAGTCAATATACAATCTTGTGTCATCCTAATAAGTCCGGTAGATAATATTTCTTCTTTTAAATTAAGCAAGAGCTTTTCTTTCTCTAATCCATTGCAATCCCGCCTTATAATGATGTGCAGTAAAATCCTCAAGGTCTTCAAATTTCTCATTTGATAATGGCTTCTCTCTCAACTTATCACAATTTCTTTTATGATTAGTACAAACAGTTAAAAATTGAACTGCTTTCATCACATCTTGGCTTCTTATTCTTCCAAAGGCTGAACAGTCATCCATTACATTTGTTTCCATTCGTGTAGTAATAATATATGGTTGTCCCAATATAATAGGATATGTAGACATGTCTTGCACAAAGAAATTCTGTTCATGAATAACATCTCCTATTGTCATCTTGATATTTGGACATGTTCCATACAAATCTCATTTTGAATTATTTGCTGTTCTTATCATCCACCCATGTTTAGTATCAATAGGCCATTTTCCTTTGTTATACAATTCTTTTGACATCAAATTGATTTCAAAACCATGATCAATCAATGCTACGATTGATTCTTCTAAATTTTCCAATTTTATCAAAGTCTCCGTCCTAGCCCTTGCTCAATGATTTCTAGAATAATGGCTAGAAGCTTCAATGATATCTTCTATTCATGTAAATCTTACTAGTAAGGCATCCCCAAAATTTTGTATTTCATCTTCTGCATCTTTATTGCTTTCCATTGCTCTTGTTCCTTGTACATTTGATATCATAGAGTCTCCTATAGATTATCATTTTTGCTTTATTGTATCAATAATAACTTCATAAAATTCATGCTTTGCAATTTCTAGAATTTCACTAATTATAAATTCAACCTTTTTACTTAAAATCTGTTCCTCTAATACCTTCTTCAAATCTGTAGCAGCTTCAATATCTGATTGTAATTTATAAGCAAGAGCCTTTGATTTTTTTTTTTTTTTTTTTTCAATTTCTCTTCACTTTGTAGAAATATTCTTTGTTGCCTTTTCATAAATAGGATTCTTTTGTTGTTATGCTTTTTCTCCCCTTATAGTTTTTTTTGATGGCCCTTTATTATTTTCATCTCTCCTTTGTTTTTCTTCTATTAATGCTTCATATTGACTCCTTGCAATATGAGCATGTATAGATAATCTATCTACTGGATCATCCTACCTAGTAATTTTTTAAATATTATTACCAATACGTTTTAAATCATCTCTAGTAAAATTTTCCTTTTCAGCATAACTCATTGCACTTGTCCACAGAGAACTAGATTCTCTTAGAAACTCAAGTTTTATATTTAAATATTTACTAGGATCTACTTCCATCTAATATGTTGATACTTCATTGCTTGAGATTGTATGCACTTTAAAAGTATCTCCAATAAATAACTTCATTTCTCCTTTATTAAATTTTTTTTCTAATTTTTCTCCACTTTCTTTTAAGTGTATCATACCATCTTTAAAAAAAACAACTCCTTTACGTAATGCCTCTGTAAAATCTTCACATTCCCTCCTTGAATGATCTATGCTATCACACCACATGTACCTATGTACTACACCCTCCATTGGTCCTACTCTTTATTTTGTTGATACTTTTAATGATTGACCCTTCTCTTCAAGTTTTGTAAATTTTATTTACAAATCTCTCATCTCACGTATGATTTCATCGATGCCCATTTCTTCTTTCTTTGATATAGCCACTGAAGGTTGAATCAAAGATGTTAGATGGATACTAGATACCTTTACCTTAGATGCTTGTAATCGTCTTTGAATATCCACCCTATTTTATCTCCTTTCTCTTTTTGCCAACAACCCTATTGCCTCTTCAATTTTTTTCTAATTTATTATCAATCCTTAATCTTCTTCTTTATCTTCAAGCAAGAGTTCTAACTTCTCTTGCAACTTTCTATCAACTGCTTGAAGAAAAAGCTCCACTTTACTTGGTTCCAACAATTGTCTTTCTTTCTTTGATAAAGAAGAATATTACTTTTTAAACTCTCTTAATAATTCTATTGCTAGAAGATCATTTTTTGGCCTTTCAATCCATGCAAAAAAAGACTTTTTATAATCCTGTCACTATCTTCAAAGAAAAACTCATCCTTCAATGCTTAAGAAAATTTCTCCCATGAACCTCCAAAATGTCCTATAAGAGACTTTATTTGATTTCTTATCTCTCCTATAGAGGCTAATTCAAATAATTGAACCATATCTCTTTTTGAAATACGCTTCAATTTCATTTATTTTACATAATATCTTAAATATTTGGTAATATCTTTTCCTTCAAATTAATCGATCTTGTCTACAACCACTTGTTATGCTTTGTTAGCCATACTCTCTTTGCAATCATTGACCTGTTGCTGTTGTTGTTGCATGAATAAGGCCAAAGCTTCAAACATACTTGTAGAGTTAGGATCAAAATGCATACCTTGTCCTCCAATCAAAGCTCTTCTTCCAACTCCACTTGAAGCACCACTTCCAACTCCACTTGAAGCACCATCAAAAATTCATCCTTCCATCCCCTTGCCTTCCTTCTCTAAAATTCAAATAATCCAAGAAAACCAAATTTCTTCTACTTCAAGCATTTCACTTTGGATTTACCAAATATATCGTAATACGTGAAGTCTTGCTTGAGAATGCTCCAAGCACTTAGCTGTAGAAGGTAGAATGGAAACAAATAGATGATAACCTCAAAAACGTACTTAGATATTGGTCGGCTTTCTTTTCGAACCTTGATACTAATCTTCCACAACCAATATCTCTCCTTTGTATTATTTGATTAATCTCAAAATTCTTATATATATAGAAAAAAAAGTCTAATATCCTTTCACATAAGTTTCACTCTGATCCCACTAGTAGATTTTAAGAAATCTTAAAAACCCTCACTGGACCAAAAATTCTACTTTCTGAGACATTGACTCACTTAAACCTCAATAATCCTCAATTCAACCAATAGATCAAGCTCAAATTTACAAAACATATTAAAAAAAATTATAACCATTAATCCGTAAATTTTTACTTATAGGTCTATTACAAAACTCTTGAAATCATCCAAAATATAAATCCTATTTTATTTCACAAAACCCAAGACATCCAGAACAAACCTTGACTTTGCAAAGCTCTTACAAAGTCATAACAACTCCAAATCATCCAAATCTAATACTCATAAGAATCCTATCTAGTCTGATATCAAACATCACTATTCGATCTGCAAAAGAACCTTGGAGTCATCGTCGAGACTTGATTTTGTGCCTTAAGATCTATTTTCGATCCTGGTTCATAACCGGCCCTCTTCGAGTATCAATATTTAGTTTTTCTAAGTATATTTTATCAAAATTTATTCTTAACTTCCTTTTAAAGATGCTTATATCATTTATTTTTCCAATCTACTTTGTTTTGCCTTACTTATGGTCCTACAAAATAAGTAGAAGTTATCTTTTTAATAGGCAGCATTGGTACCTTTTTGTTTTACTACTCTTTTTACTATTAACTATATTTCTAATATAATTTGTTCTAATACTTTGAACTAAGATCTCTTACATTATAATAATTTCTACACTCTTTCACCTATTAGTCACATTATATCATGACAATGGTTCCTATTATAGCTGGAAAAACTCGTTTTTTGACATACTATCTTCTTTGATAGTCATACTCTTCATTTTATGGTTGCGTCGCTTCTTTGAGTAATGTTGAGCAGTGTGCTTAGGTTCTCAAAAATATAAGTCCTTTTTGATGACCATGAGTCTTTTTTTGCTTGCTAAGAGGTTTGAAATATACCACATCAATTTTCATATCCTCTACTTCCGAATGTATGTGTTGAAGAGATGTTGGTATTGCCTTTGAATTATAGTAATGTTGAGGTCTACTTGTAGAGTTCTCAGATCAAAAATCAAAAAGATGATTGTCACTTTTCACAACAAAGTTAATTGCTTGATTCAATGTGTGAGGATCACGTGAGTTGAGTATTAATTTTTTTACCTCATATTGTAATCCATAGAAATATTGGCTAACTAGTGCAACAACATCCCACTTGATATCAGTTGTAGGTTATCAAAACTGTGAAGTATATAACGTTACTGATCGATTGCCTTGTCTCAAAATATAGATCTTGTTGGTTGCAACACAAATTGCATCATGTTTTCCATACATAGATCAAAATTCTACCAAAAAAGCCTCCAGATTATCCAATAGTGGATCTCGTCATTCAAAAAAGTTAAAAATCATGATAACGCTGAACCTAAAAGAAGCATATCAATGAATTTAACTTGCGATCTTGGAGTTGGATAGCTGTGGGATTGAAGTTTAATCACAAGTTGTACTTGATTGTTAAATCCTCTAAACTTTGATCTGGTGCCATCAAATTTCTTGCGTAGGACAATTCTTGCTTCTCTAATACTAGAAGGATGTTCTACCATAGGAGAAGGGATATGATTTGATGCAGATGTTGAAGTAGCTCCAATCATTTCTATATCTTCACTTCTTGCCAATCTTATTACTTTTTGTAGTGATAAATTGAGTTGATGCATTACAAGCATTAACTCTCTCAATTGCTCTTGCATTTGTGCCATTGTACTCTTCATTTCAAGAAGTTTTGTCATGATAACACTTAGAAAAGAGAAGATGTCTAATATTGCTGAAGACAAATAGAAGAAAAGACTTGAGAATAAAGAAAATACTAAGAACAATATTAGTTTAGAAGATGATAATCCATAACTTTTAATATGCTTATATCTTATCAGGAGAAATAGATATTCTATTCTTAATCAAAATTAGACAAATCTCTAATATTGTAAAAGCATTCTTGTTAATTTGTCAAGGACAAGAACATGATAAAAGTAAATAAACAAGTGAGACTTTTCTCAAAGAAAGATGAAAAAATAGAAATAACTAAATATGTATATTAAGAAAGAAACTGAAGTGGCTATTGCCAAAAGATAAAAAAAATAGAGACCCTTGAAATTAGATTAGATGTAAGAAAGGAATTAACAAGAGTGAAGAATGCTTTACTCTTGCCTCTATATATACTATCTACCTAGGATCTACATGGCGATGTTCTATAGGACCTCTAAAAATGTGTTAACTTTACACAACACGTATCTTAACTTGCAAGGTAAGTTTTTTATGTGGGCACCACATAGTTAGCTTCTTCCTTAAGCTACCAACATGTGTGGCACATGGTTAACTTATTGACCAAGTTTCTAACCTACCAATCAAATATAAATACATGTAAAGTCAAAGCAACATCTATAAAGCTTCTAAGAAGCTTCTCTAGAAGATATTATGAAATTAATCTACTTTTATGTACTTCTACCTATTCATATCACCTAAGTAATAATTATAGTAAATATATGTCCATAACAAAATATCTTGATAATCTTAATATTGGCTTAGAATGTTACTTGAAGTCTTTCCACTATTTGAAAAGAATATAACATATATAATAAAAGATAACTAATAATTATCTAGTTATGTTATTTTATTTTAAAACAACATAAGTAGATAAAATAACTAAATAAGAAAGAGATATAATAATATTAAAAATGACTAAACTATTGTGAATTCTAGTTGCTATACCTAAAGGAATTTTTTTATTAGTAATTTTTGTAGAGGATAATAAACAACCATCTTTAATTTTTACATGCATGATTTTTCTTTTAAATATAATATATTTTTTATTTTTTTAATAAAAATCTTTGTCAATAAAATAAGTTGAGGCTCTTAAATCTAACTAGGCTAAGACTTTGTGATTTTTAGATCCTAAATAAACTTATATTATAAAACAAGGTAAAGGATTTAAGAAGAAAATAAGACCTTTATGAGGTTCTATGAAAGATTTCAGCTGCACAATTTTTTTTATAGTTTGAAAACTTGATTTTTAACACATTGTCTTCTTTGGCAACCATGCTTTTTATTTTGTGATTACATTATTTTTTAGAGAAATATTGAGTAATGTGCTTAGATTGTCCACAATATGAGCACAATTATTTTTGACAATATTGAGTCTTTTCTTGCTCAGTAAGAGATTTGAAATGTACAATGTTAATTTGTACAGGTTTTGATTTTGATGAATAAGCTTCTAAAAATTTAGAAGCAATTTCCATGACTTGACTTGTACCTCTTCAATTAAATCTTTATTCTTAATATCTTTCAAAAAATTGATTACTGTAGACAATGGCTTAAGTAACAAATTACTCCAATAAATTTGCTCTTGGTATTGTGAATAGTAAATCTTTGACATTAGCTTTCAATTCATATCAATATTGATTGATAAGGTTTTTATCATTTCTATCAACATTGTAAGTAAGGTTTTGAAATTTAGTAGCATATATGGTGGCTAAATGTGTTTCTTGTTATAAAAATATATTTTTGGTTTGTGCCATCATTTTTTCATTTCTTTCTCCAAATCTGGCCTTAAATACTTTTAAATATAGATTTAGATCATAAAAGAGTTATGAATCCTTTTTTATTAAAAGTATAAATTAAAAGAGAGTACTTCTAGATAAAAATGTATATTTGAATTTAACTTGAATAAATCCATTAAGGTATTGAGAAAAATATAACCTTAGATAAAACTTCACTTATTCTAAAAATCTTCAAAACTTTGATCTTATTCCTTCAAACGTCTACAATATACTTATCCTTGCTTCTTTCATACTTGAATTAGCAAGACTTCTCGAATTCACTTATAAACTTAATCTATTTTTTTCTCAATTACATAGCTTCTTAATGTAGAGTCTCAACTTAATTATTGACTTCTTCTTTAAGTATAGAAATATTACTTTTATGATTCATGTTAAAAATATGTAAAATATCCATCTTAAGAGTATTCACAAACTTATGAAGATTTATAAATTTGTTTTTATTTCCATCAAGAATAGCATCTATAATTTTTCTTTCTATAAATAATTTATATAAACTCAAAATCAAATTAAAAAAAGATAATGTTTAACTTTTATTATCAAATGATTTTTTTTGCAAAGAGGAATAGTTTACTTTTTTTTTAAAAAAAATAATGTCAAAAATTAAACTATTAGTTTAAAAGTGGATAGTTTCAAAAAATAATAATAGAAGTAGAATAATTCATTGACTTCTAAAAATAAAATAAAAAGAATGAGTTAATAATTTGTCAAATTATCAAGAATATGAATCTAAAATAATCAAAATATCAAAATATTCTTGTGATATTCAAAAAGAGTAGATATTCATTCAAAACTAACATAGTATTGAAACTACAATGGTTATTGCCAAAAATAAAAAGACTACAAAGTCTTAAAATAAGACTAAAGACTAAAAAAGTATTGACAAGAATGAAAAAGGCTTCATTCTTGCCTCCACATATATTATTTAATTAAGAACTATGTGACAATGTTCTACAGGACCTCAAACACATGTCCAACCTAAAAAAACCTGAAAAAACCTAAAAAAATCTAAAATAAATAATAAAAAAATATCCTTAAAAAAATCCAAAAGAAATTCTAAAGAAATACAAAAGAAATCCACAAGAAATTTAAAGAAGTCCATATGAAATCCTAAAGAAATATTAAAGAAATCCAAAAGAAATCCTTAAAAAATATTTAAAAAATCCTAAATCCTAAATCCTAAATTAATTCTAATTAAATCCTAAATCTAAAATTAATTATAATTAGATTCTAAATCCTAAATTAAACCTTAATCATTTCTTAAATAAATCTTAACTAAAACCTTAGAAATTCAAATCAATTCTAGAATAGATTTAGAATCTTAATATATATTGACTAAAATATTGATCTTTCTTAAAATTTTATACACTTTTGAATTTTTTAATTAAAAATAAGTAAAAAAAATTTGAAAAAAATTAAACTTAATAAATAAAAAAAAATGGCATAATCTACTCGAGTATTGATTAGCCTCCATCTTTGACCTTAATATTGAACTTCTAAGAGTAATATTTTTTAGTTGAATCATTAACTTACTTTCAAATTTTACATAAGTGTTGAAAGTTAAGTCAACTATTAGTTATAATAAACATCACTTCAATCCAACTAGTAGATTTTTTTAAATCTTAAATAATCCTACTAGGCCTAAAAATCCAATTTTTGATACCTTGATATATTTGAACTTCAATAACCTCCAATCCAACCATCCAATTAAGCTCAAATTTTTAATATACATTCAATACAATCATACTCAAAATTCTATAAAATTTTACTTATAGATCTACTAAAAAACTCATAAAATTGATCAAATTATAAATCCTATTTTATTTCACAAAATTTAGACTCACCTAAAACAACCCTAATTTTTCAAAGCTCTTATAAAGTCATTACAAACTCAAATTGCTCAAAAGCAATGCTTCAAGAAATTTTATGAAGTCTTCTTTCAAATTCCATTCTTTGATTTACAAAAACAAATTCCAAAGTCATTATAAGTCCATGGTTTTGTGCCTTGGAATTTGATTTTAACTTAGGTTGATAATAAGTCCTCTTTGAATATCAATTTTTGATAATTTGAGGTAAGTTTTTTTTTAACCTATTTTTAATTCTCTTCTAAGCATATTTATATAAATTTCTTATCTCATTTACTTTGATTTGACTCATTTATATATTTAAAAAATAAATAAAAGTCTTTTCTATAAAAGTAGTATTAAGACTTTCTTACTATTTTTCTATATTTTATCATTATTTTTCAATAATTTATAATTATTTAAGACTACATCTTTTATAATCTTTTTCTATAATAATATCCATTTTTAAATTTTTTTACCATATAATTATCCTATCATACAATAGCTTAAGTTAGAAAAGAATGATATTATAAATCTATTCATTCTTCGAAGATTTCTACTATATAAATTTATTTTTTTATATTTAACATTCTTCATTTGTATCAACTTATCATCTTATGAATCTTTGTAAGATAATATTTATTGACTTTGTATTAATATTATATACAAAAATAGTAGCACTTCACACCTTCATTCACAAAAAGCAATTATACTATAATATACTATTATAAAATATTCACTATTGCTTATTTTTTTAAACTACTTCAATATTTTTATTTTTTATTTTTTTAAACAACTGCTTTAAAAGAATTACTTGCTATTGTCTTTTTTACAAAAATATGCAATTACAAAGATTAGTTATGTATCTTTCTTTTGCTTTGTATGGTATTGATGCCTTGTACAGCTACAACTATTCTTTAAATAAGAAATGCATAAGTATTTTTAAATATTACAGTATTTCTTTTATTACAACCATTTTTTATACTATCTAATATACAAATACATTAAAACATGGTTGCTTAAATTTTTGCGATCTCTATAGTTTAAAATATAAAATATTATTAGTAAAAAATTTATGTGTCCAACCTTTAAAAGAATTTAATATTTTTTACTTCACACCATTCTCTTCTAAGGTTTTATTATACATAGAATAGTGCCTTAAAAGATTCTATATGCAAGGTATTTTTGACTTGAATTATGACATATTTTCTATACAAAAATCAAAAATATTATTTATAGAGTATTCTTTTATTATATTCTTTTTCAATCTTATCCACATCCTTACATAGTCTTCTAAGATCTTCATATAATACTTTATAGGATATATCCATTAGTAATGTACCAAATTGAAAATAAATAATTTTTTGACTAAATAGATTAATAGATGATTCATTATGTTAAAAAATCTCAATATGCACAAGGTCATTGTATTGTTGTATTTTTATAAAGTCTTGTTTGAAAATACAGTGATTCAAAAAACTATTTCAATGTAGACATATTTTAGAAAGAATGGTATATTACAGATGAATTGTAGTAAATAATGACATGTGGTTTGTATAGCAAATATAATATTCTTTTATATCTACCAAATAAGCTCAAATTGAAAAGAATCCATTAGATAATTGTAGAGCTATGTCCAATCCAATTTGGAATAGTATTGAAATATTTTTTTGATTGTGGTAATCAATTACATATTAGTACTTTGTAGGACCTCTTTTGGCCTTGATAATTACTTCCAACCTCGTAGGCATACTTTGTATGCTTACACTCAGTAGGCCACTTCAATACTTTAATTCTATGATGATCAAACTACTTCCATTTTAATTTTGAGCTATGCTTGGAGTCGTTATCTTATTGAAAAATCACCTCCTGCTCATAAATGTTAAATTCTTTAATACTAGAGAGAAGGTTTTTTTTAAGAATTTCCATGAATTGCTGTCACAGACATACTCATATAAGCTAGTAATTACATATACAAGTAAGTAAAAGTAAATTAATTCTATAGTATTTAATATGGAAGCTTCCTAGAAGCTTCATAGATGCTACTTTGACTTCATAGATATCTTTAATTGACTTTTTGGATTAGAAACGTTGTCAACAAGTTGGCCATGTGCCACACATGTTGTTAGCTTAAAGATCAAGCTAACTATGTGGCCCACACATAGAAAAACTTGCCTTATAAGTCAAGGCATGTGTCCTACAAAGTCAACACATATTGGAGGTCCTATAGAACGTCGCCACGTAGCCCCTAGTTAGATAGTATATATAGAGACAAGAGTGAAGCCTTCTTCACTCTCGTCAACTCCTTTCTTGCTTCCAGTGTAGTTTCAAGGGTCTCTAATTTTCTTGTCTTTTGGCAATAGCCATTCCAATTTCTCTTTCAATATACATGCTTATTTATTTATATTTTGTTACCTTTCTTTGAGTAAAGGCTTACTTGTCTGAATTGATTTTTCATCGAGTTCTTGTCCTTGACAGATTGACAAGAGTACACCTATAATATCAAATCTTTGTTTTATCTTCATTAAGAGTGGATTACCCCCTTTTTTTGATAAGATATAAGTATATTAGAAGTTGCGGATTACCTTCTTCTAAACTGATATTGTCCTTAGTATTTTCTTTGTTTCCAAGTCCTCTCTTCTATTTGTCTTGAGCGATATTAGACAGCTTCTCTCTTCAAAGTGTTATCATGGTAGAACTTGTTGAAATAAAGAGTGTAATGGCATAAATGCAAAAGCAATTGAGGGAGTTAATACTTGTGATGCATCAACTCAATTTACCACTACAAAGAGCAACAAGATTGGCAGGAAGTGAAGATATAGAAATGATTGGAGCTGCTTCAACATCTGCACCAAATCATGTCATTTTTCCTATGGTGGAACGTCCTTCAAATATTAAAGAACCAAGAATTGTCCTATCCGAGAAGTTTGATGGCATCAGATCCAAGTTTCGAAGATTTATCAATCAAGTGCAATTTGTGATTTAACTTCAACTCCAAAGCTATTCAATTCCAAGATTGCAAGTTAGATTCATTAGTACGCTTTTTTCAGGTTGAGTACTATCGTGGTTTTTATCTTTTCTTGAATGACGAGATCCAATATTAGAAAATCTAGAGGCTTTTCTGGCGGAGTTTCGATCCATGTATAGAAAACATGATGCAATTCATGTTGCAATCAATAAGATCTGTATTTTACGACATGGCAATCGATCAGTAATGTTGTATGCTTCACAATTTTGACAACTTGTAACTGATATGAAGTTAGATGATGCTGCACTTATTAGCCAATTTCTTTACAGATTACAATTTGAGGTAAAAAAATTAATGCTCAACTTACATGATCTTCAAACATTGAGTCAAGCAATTGACTTTGCGATGAAGTGCGACAATCACCTTTTTGAATTTTGATCTGAGAACGAACCTCAACGTTACTATAATTCAATGGCAATACCAACACCTCTTCAACACATACATTTGGAAGTAGAGGATATGTAAATTGATGCAGTACATTTCAAACCTCTTACTGAGCAAGAAAAGACTCGTCGTCATCAAGAAGGATTATGTTTATATTGTGGAGAACCAAAGCACACTACTCAACATTGTCTAAAGAAACGACGTAATCACAAAATGAGGAGTATGGCTGTAAAAGAAGACAATATGTCAGAAAACGAGTTTGTCTAGTTATAATAGGGACCGTGCGGTTGGAACCTTGCACAACTTCTAGTAAAGGTCCTATTCTCTCCTCAGAGCCCTCTCCTTGTTTTACATTAAATAATATTTTAGGACCTAAACATTACAAAGTCTTTGCCTTGTTAGATTCAAGAGCCTCAGGATATTTTTTAGATGAAGAATTTACTAAAAGATATAGCATATCTTTAGTAAAGAAAACTAAATATGTTCATGTAGAAGTCATAGATGGTCGTCCATTGTCTTCTGGAGATATTACTCACGAAACCCTTCCTATAGAAGTAATAATCAATGGTCATAATAGTTTTGTAGTATTTAATATCCTTAGATCTCCCTCTAATCTAGTCATTTTAGGTTTATTGTGGTTAGAAAAATACAACCCTTAAATAGATTGGATTTCCCGAACTCTTACTTTTTCTAAAAGTATAACTAACAGTGTAGTTAATCAAGTAGAGAGTCATAAGTCCAGTTCAATTAAACCTGTATTTATAGGTGCAAAAGCTTTCTTGCATGCTGCCATGAAAGAATCACCATATATTATTTACGCCACACCTGTTTCTACTAGTGGAAAGACTTCAAGTGGCATTCCAAGCTAATATCAAGAATTTCAAGATGTATTTGAAAAAAAAAATGCGAATACACTCTCGGAACATCGTCCCTATGATTGCTCAATTGACCTTCAAGAAGGAGTACAACCACCATTCCGACCAATCTACAATTTATCACAAAATGAGTTGATTGAACTCAAAGAGTATATTGAAGAAAATCTAGCCAAGAATTTCATACGCCATTCTAAATCTCCGACAAGAGCTCCAATTCTATTTGTGAAAAAAAAAAGATGGATCATTGCGGATGTGTGTTGATTATCGAAGACTCAACAAGATTACCATCAAAAACAAGTTTCCACTACCTTTAATATCTAGACTTCTTGATGAGCTGAATCAAGTTAAGATCTATACAAAAATAGATCTTCAAGGAGCATACAATCTAGTACGCATCAAAGAAGGAGATGAATGGAAGACTGCATTTCGAACTAGGTATGGACATTTTGAATACAACGTCATGCCTTTTGGACTTACAAATGCACTAGCTGCTTTTCAACATCTAATGAATGATAATTTTTGAGAGTTTTTGAGCGATTTTGTAGTTTGTTATCTAGATGACATCTTGATCTATTCTAAGAATCCAGAAGAACATGAACTTCATGTTCGTCATGTGTTACATAAATTAAGAGATGGACGACTCTATGCCAAGATAGAAAAGTGTGTATTCTAGACTATTCAAGTCGATTTCTTAGGTTACATCATTTCAAATGATGGACTTATGATGGATCCTAAGAAAGTTCAAAATATTATAGATTGGAAGATCCCAAAAATGGTAAGAGTTGTCCAATGTTTTTTGGGATTTGCCAACTACTATCGGATCTTCATCAAAGACTTCTCTCGAATTGCAGCTCCACTTGCACGTTTGACTTGTAAAGACAAACTCCAATGGAATTAAGAAGCGGAAGTTGCTTTTGAATCTTTGAAGAGCGTTTGTTTCAGCACCAATCTTGTATCATGTTGATTTTTTGAAAGCATTCTTTATGGAAACAGATGCATCAGACTTTGCTCTGGGTGCAGTTTTGTCACAAATGGGAATAAATGACAAACTTCATCCAGTAGTCTTTCATTCAAGAAAATTCTCAATAACAAAAATCAATTATGAGATCCATGACAAAGAACTTCTTGCAATTGTGGATTCTTTTCCAGAATGGCGTCATTATCTAGAAAGCACTTCCAGTCCAGTCACCGTGTATACAGATCACAAGAACCTCAAATATTTTACGTCGGTACATGTATTAAATCATCGTCAAGCTCGTTGGAGCATGTGTTTATCAAGATTCAAGTTCATCATCACTTATCGGCTAGGAAAACAACAAGGTTTATCTAATGCCTTGTCTAGACGTTCTTATCTTGTACCAAAAGAAGGAGATGCAGCTTTTGAACAACAAAGAATGATTCTCTTGAAGCCGGAGCAATCTCATCTTCGAGCAATAAAATCAACATTGACTGTTGATTTAACTTTTTTTAAGCAAGTCTAGTTAAGTATGTCTTCAGACCCTCTTGTTCATGATATCAAGAATAATTCTTTTAAATCTCATGATCCTTCTAAATTTGAATTCAAGAATAACCTACTCTATTTCGAAAGACGCCTATATGTTCCAGAAGAAGAAGCACGTTTACATATTCTTCAAGCTCGTCACAACTTTCGAGCAGTAGGACATTTTAGATATAATAAGACTTTGGAGCTGATATCTAGGAATTTTTGGTGGCCTCAAATTTGGAAGGCAGTCAAAGATTTTGTACAATCATGTGATGTTTGTTCAAGATCAAAAACTCCTCATCATCGACCTTTTGGACTTCTTCAGCCATTACCCATTCCAGAATAATCATGGTCTTTTGTTTCTATGGACTTCATCACGAATCTTCCAATCTTAGGTTTTTATGACTCTATATTCGTGATAGTAGATCGTTTTACTAAGATAGCACATTTTGTACCATGTACAAAATCTATCACAGGTGAAGAATCAGCTAAGCTTTTTCTTGACAATAGCTATCGCTATCATGGAATATCCAAGGATATTATATCAGATAGGAGAACTCAATTTGTATCAAGATTTTGGCGGACTCTTTTTCAAGATTCTTAAAGTGGATATAAAACCATCTTTGGAATTCCATCTTCAAACTAATGGATAAACGGAGCATGTTAATCAAGTTTTAGAGCAATATTTAAGATGTACCATTAACTACCAACAAGATGATTGGACAACTCTTTTGCCATTGGCAGAGTTTGCTTACAATAACACAATACATTCTTCTACAAAACAAATACCTTTCTTTACTAATTATGGTTATCATCTATGACTTGATACTTTTGACTTTTCAAAAGTTGATAATCCTGTTGCAAAAGATTTGGCAATTCATTTATGAGAGCTACATGCAACGATGAAGGCGCAGTTAAAAGAGGCTGAAGAACAACAAAAGATCAATGTGGATGTCTATCAAAAGGAACAACCACCATTCTCCTTAGGTGATAAGGTATGGCTACTTCATCACAATATCAAGGCTACTCATCCTTGTGACAAGTTGGACTATCGAAGGCTGGAACCATTTTCCATTTCTGCACAAATCAATCCAGTTGCATATCGTTTACATGTACTAGAGTCAATGAAAATCCATCCAGTATTCCACGTGTCTCTTCTTGAACCATACAAGACAGTGGACATACCTAGAAGACGACAAGCTCTACCTCCTCCTATAGAAGTGAATAATAATGAAGAGTTTGAAATAGAAGAAGTCTTAGATTCAAGGCGGCGCCAAAATAAATTCGAATATCTTATCCATTGGTGTGGATATGATATTAGTAAACGCACATGGGAGCCAATATAGAATCTTATAAATGCAACAAAGGTGGTAGAGGCTTTTCATCGATAACATCTATGAAAATGAAGATAAAAACCTTCTTTATAAAAGAAACAACATATAGGCAAGATAATATTTTACTTTCAATTCTTGTTTGTAGCTTCTTTGTAGTTGTGACGCTCAAGAGATGGAGAACCAACAACCAGTGGATTTGAATGAAGAGCCTTCATTTGTTGACCTATCGGATGAGACATTATGATTATCACAACTTTCAAGACGACACAATCGAGATGAAGATCTTCAAGAATGACATGTTCTTCCTCGAATAGATGGCGAGATACAACGTGTTTGGTATCACGATTTGGGAAGGGACTCCCGATGTTTGGTGATTGTGCTAGAGGTAGGAACAACTCCTGATGGTATTTCAAATATTCTATTCGAAGAAAGTTACGAAGGCCTCAACAATGATCAAATAATTGGGTGGTCTTCTCGCCCTGGTATGAGACACTATCGATGGTTGAGAGGCCCTATCAATCATCTTCGAAGAGAACAAAGATCAAAGTATGTGGCGAATATAATTCGTCGCATCATAGATTTCCTCAACATATGATGACTGCTCCTCATGGAACTCGTCTCTAAAAGGGGGGGTAATGTCATGGATATAATCATATAAGCTAGTATTTATATATACAAGTAGGTAAAAGTAAGTAAATTCTATAGTATTTAATATGGAAGCTTTCTAGAAGCTTTATAAATACTGCTTTGACTTCATAGGTGTTTTTAATTGACTTTTTGGATTAGAAACGTGGTCAACAAGTTGGCCATGTGCCACACATGTTATTAGCTTGAAGATCAAGCTATCAATGTAGCCCACACGTAGGAAAACTTTCCTTATAAGTCAAGGCATGTGTCCTACAAAGTCAACACATATTGGAGGTCCTATAGAACGTTGCCATGTAGCTCCTAGTTTGATAGTATATATAGAGACAAGAGTGAAGGCTTCTTCACTCTTGTCAACTCCTTTCTTGCTTCCAGTGTAGTTTCAAGGGTCTCTAGTTTTCTTGTCTTTTGGCAATATCCATTCTAGTTTTTCTTTCAATATACATACTTATTTATTTATATTTTGTTACCTTTCTTTGAGTAAAGGCTCACTTGTCTGAATTGATTTTTCATCGAGTTCTTGTCCTTAACAATTGCTTGATATCCATCTTTCCATCAACCTCTGCCATTCTCTCAACTCCATTCCATCTCATAAAACCTCATATCATTATATTTTTACTTCCATGATTAATTGTTTCTTGGATCTTTCTATCAAGTGAAGCATGAATTTTTTGTTTTCACATTCACTTTCTGCCATTTGAGCCAAATCTGTTGATTTTTTGTCTCATCTAATCAAATAACCCTCTTTTGATCTTCTACAATCCATTCTTTGTACTTTAGAGAAAAATCCAAGCATTGTTTCTAATAGCAAGTAGATAATAGTGGTTTTTTTCTTCTTCACCATAGCTTTCATATTCTATTTCTTGAGAATATTTCAAATGGTTTGAGCTAACATATGATTATTGATAATATTGTAAAGGTTTATAGCAACTTCAACATCATTTTCAGCCTTTCTAATGTTGATTTGGCAAATGATTGCCCTTTTATCTATTATAGTGAGCTTCTTTAGTCTACCTAATCTAAGATTCATTCTATTAAAAGTGATCATTTTTGCTAGCCTAGAGATAGTTGCTTTAACTACTAGTAAGCATTAATGATGTCATTAGATTAGTAATAATATTATCATAGTAAATTTGATGATGATAGAATGTTGTAATGTTGAGTAATTGATAGAATCCAAAAATTAAACACCACACTCAAAAAATTGTTCTAATACTATTCCAAATTAGATTGGTCATAACTTTACAATTATTTAATGGATTCTTTTCAATCTTAATTCATTTGGTAGTTTCAAAGGAGTACTTTGTTTGCTATATAAACCACATATTATTATTCACTATAATTCACCTGTAATACACTATTCTTTCTAAAATATGTCAACATTAAAATAGTTTTTTGAGTCACTGTACATAAAGCAATTGATGTATAAAAAATTAATTAAAAATTACAAAAACAAGGTTCTAAAAATTCTAATAGGATTCTAAATAAATCTTAATTAATGATTTATATCTTAATTAAAACTTCATTAAATCCAATTGAGTTTTTGAAGTTGTAAAAGAAACATAAAATATTTTTAAAGAAATCATAAAGAATTTTATAATTTCTTGAAAAAATAATTAAGAAATACCAAAGAAATATAAAATATATAAATCTTAAGAAAAAAAATAACCTAAATAAATCCTGATAAAATCTTAATCAAACCTAAATAAATTTTAAACTCCAAATTCTAAAACAAATCTTAATGAAATCCAAATAAAATGTTAAATCTTAAATAATCTTATAATAGATTAAAATATTAATAATTAATAATATAAGTATAGAATCTAATTTAGATTTTATATACCTTTCAATTATTAAGTTGAAATTAAGAAAAAAAAATTGAAGAAGATTGAGTCTACCAAATAAAAGATAAATTCTAAAATCTACTTAAATATTGAAAAACTTTTTTTTTCCAACCTTGATATCAATCTTCTAAAACTAAAATTTCTATATAAGTATCTAATGGCTTTCAAAAAAAATTATAATTATTTAAAATTAAATATAATATTATTATGAAATTTTTTAATTTCATCCAACAAGTAAATTGCTATAAATCTTAGAAATAGTTGTTGGTCCTTTAAATTCCAATTCTTGAATTTCTCTTACATTTGAATTTCAATAACCTTTGAATGAACTATTAGGTCAAGTTTAAACTTACAAGAAAAATTCAATACAATAATATTCACTCAATCACAAAATTTTACATGTAGATCATCTATTAAACTTATAAAATTTTCTAAAGTATAACTCTTTATATTTCTCAAAAATTCAAAGTCACTATAAAATGATTTTGACTTTGCAAAGCATTTACAAAGTTATTATCATATCAAGTATTCAAAATTAATGCCTAAAAAACCTATTTTAAGTTTACTCTTAGATTTTACTTTTTAGTTAATCTAAAAATCCTAAAATTATTGTAGGTATGTAGTTTGTACTTTGGAGTCTAACTTAAATCTTAATTCCCAACAAATTCTCTTTAAATATCAATTCTTAGTTTTTAAGGTAATTTTTGCTGAATATTACATTTAAATATTTTTTAAACGTAGCATTAGTATTTATTAATTTTTACTTACTATTTTTCTATTATCTATATATTAAAGATAATTTACTATAATATTTTCATTTAAATTCTTCTATAATACAATATTAAAGATGAGAATTCAATGAAAGAAAATAAATAAAAAGAAAATCTTTTAAAGAAATATAAAAAATAGAAATAAAGAAGTATATATATCAAAAAGGAAACTAAAATGGCTGTTGCTAAAAGGCAAAGAAATTAGAGGCTCTTCAAACTAGACTAAAAATAAAAAAGAAGTTGATAAGAATAAAGAAGGCTTCACTCTTACCTCTATATTTACTATCTACTTAGGATCTATTTAGTGACATTCTATAGGACCTCCAAAAATATGTTGACTTTGCATGACATACATCTTAACTTATAAGGCAAGTTTTTTATGAAGACACCATATATTTAGCTTGTTCTGCAAGCTACCAATACATGTGGCATATGATTAGTTTGTTGACCAAGTTTCTAACCTATCAATCAATTACAAATACATGTAAAGTCAAAACAACATCTATCAAGCTTTTAAGGAGCTTTTTTAGAAGATATTATGAAATTAATCTATTTTTATTTACTTTTATCTATTCATATTATTTAGATAATAATCATAGTAGGTATATATTTGTGATATTATCCTCCCTTTTAAAGACAAGTTCTACGAGGAGCAATGATTATATGTTGAAGAAGTTTAAGATGCAATAAATTATATTTGATATATACTCTAATCTTTGTTTCCTTTGAAGATAGATGTTAGGTCCTCTTAGCCATCAATAATGTCTTATTCTAAGGCAAGAAGACCATCTTGTGATTTGATTATTATTGAAACCTTTATAACTTCCTTCAAATATT
Source organism: Physcomitrium patens (assembly GCF_059467195.1). Classification (NCBI taxonomy): domain Eukaryota; kingdom Viridiplantae; phylum Streptophyta; class Bryopsida; order Funariales; family Funariaceae; genus Physcomitrium; species Physcomitrium patens. Next base: position 4,108,704 of record NC_143410.1, read on the forward strand.
TGTAACACCATCAGGAGTCATGCCTACCTCCAATAAAATTACTAAACATTGAGAGTCTCTTCCCAAGTCATAATATCAAATAAATTACATCTTACCATCTATTCAAAGAAGAACATGTCATTCTTGAAGGTATTCATCTTTATTACATCATCTTGAAGGCTGTGATAGTTGTAATGTCTTGTCTAATAAGTTAGCAAATAATGGCTCTTGAGTTGAATCTGTTAGTTGTTAGTTTTTTATCTCCTTAATACCACAATTATAAAGAAACTAAAAAAATATATAAAAAATAAAATAAAATATTTTTAAAATTATGTTTCTTTTATAGCAAAGGTTTTCTATAATTTATCTTAATTTTGATGGATGTTGTTGATGAAAAGCTTTGACCTTCTATGCTGCATTTGTAAGAATTTTTGCTAGCTTCCATGTGCATTCAAAAATATCATATTTGTGCTAATGAATAAGATATTTAATCCTATGTTGGCACTCCCTTGAGTTTAAAACTTCTTCTATCTCAAATTCTTGATTATTATCCACTTCTATAGGAAGCATTGGTATTTATCTTCTTCCTAGGATATTCATTGTCTTATATAGATTTAAAAGAGATACGTGAAATATAAGATGGATTTTCATAGACTTTGGTAGATATAATCAATAAGCAATTAGCTTGACTTATTTACAAATAAAAAATGGTTTAAGACTACAATAGTGTAATTTGTCACAAGGATGAATAATTTTAATATTATAATGAAGTAATCATACTTTATTATCAACATGAAAATGAAGTTGTTCCTTGTAATAAGTATTTGCATTGTTCTTTTGTTGTTCTTTAGTCTCTTTTAGTTGTGCCTTCATTGCTGTATATAATTCAAATAAATGATTTTCCAAATCTTTTGTTGTAAGATTATTAAATTTAAAAAGTCAAAAAATACCAAGTCATGGATGATATCCATAATTAGCAAAGAAAGGTATTTATTTGATAGAAGAATGGATTATATTATTATAAGCAAACTTTGCCAATGGCAAAAAAATTGTCTAATAATCTTATTGGTAGTTGATGGTATATCTCAAATACTACTCCAAAATTTAATTTATATATCTTATTTGTCCATCAATTTGAAGATAAAAAATCACAGATAGTCTTATGTCTACTTTTAGAATCTTAAAAAGCGTTCGCCAAAATTTTGATACAAATTAAATTTTATTTAATATAATATCCTTAGAAAATTTATGATAGAAATAGATATTATCAAAAAAAAATTTGAATATTTCTTTACTTATGATTGTTTTTGTATATGATAAAAAATGTGCCATTTTAGTGAAACAATCTACTATTACAAATATAAAGTCATAAAAACTTGAGACTAAAAGATCCGTGATAAAATCCATAAATACAAAAGACCATGATTGTTTTGAAATAGATAATTGTTGAAAAAGTCCATAAGATTGATGATGAAGAGTTTTTGACCTTAAACAAATGTCACATCATTGGACAAAGTCTTTCACTACCTTCCATATTTGTGGCCACCAAAAATCTTTGGATATAAGTTCTAAAATCTTATTGTATCCAAAATGTTCAATCGCTAGAAAGTCATGACATACTTGAAGAATATAAAAACATGCTTCTCTTTTTAAAATATATAGGCATCATTTGAAATAGAATAGATTATATTTGAACTTAAACTTAAAAGCATCATGAAATTTAAAAAAAAGATTTTTGATATCATGAAGAAGAAGATTAAAAGACATACTTCATTGAATTTGCTTGACAAGAGTTGAATCAATAATCAATGTTGATTTTATTGCTCAAAGATGAAAGTGCTTTGATTTCAAGAGAATTATTCTTTATTAATCAAAAGATATGTTTCTTTCTTTTGATGTAAGATAAGAATGTCTAAGAAGGGTGTTTGACAAACTTTGTTGTTTTTTGAGTCAATAAGTGATCTTAAAATCAAATCTTCATTAAGACATACTCCAATCGACTTGATGATGATTCAAAATATGTGTTGATATAAAATATTTAAGATTCTTGTAGTTAGTATAAATAATGACTAGATTAGAAGTGCCTTCTAGATAAAAGTGCCATTCTTGAAACAAATCTACAATTGTAAGAAGTTCTTTGTTGTGAATCTCATAGTTGATCTTGATTGCTAAAAAATTTCTTAAATAAAAAACTATTGAATGATATTTATCATTTATTTCTATTTGTGATAATACGATATTCAAAGCAAAGTTTGATATATCTATTTATATAAAAAATGGCTTAAAAAAGTTAATATGATACAAGATTGGTACAAAAATAAAGTTTATCTTCAAAACTTCAAATGCTACTTTTACTTCATGATTCCATTGAAGCCTCTCTTTACAAGTCAAATGTGTAAGTAAAACTATAACCTAAGAAAAGTTTTTGATGAAAATCCAATAGTAGTAAGCAAATTCTAAAAAACATTGGACATTTTTTATTGTTTTTAAAATCTTCTAATTAATAATAGTTGGAACTTTCTTAAGATCTATCATAAATCCATCATTTGAAATGATATATTTTAAGAAGTGGACTTGAATAGTGTGGAATACATACTTTTTTTGTTAAAGTAAATGGAAGATAAGTTAGAAGGTAAAAGATATTATCTTAGATAAGTTGCTAATGGTCAAAGGGGAGCAAAAAGATGAAAGAAAGTTACCATAGTGGCGGCTAGGATTATAGGTGGTGGCTAGGGTTTAAAGTGGTGGCTAAGATTATAGGTGGCGGCTAGGATTTAAAGTGGCGGCTAGATTAAGAAAAATCTAGGGTTTAGTTGGATGAAAGTAAAATGAATGCTAGGCAAAATGGATGTAACCTCTACCTATAAGTAAAGGTTGTTGGAAGTGAGAGGTATCTCATTCCATACTTCTCTTGTATCTAATCTTATTTTTTTTTACTTACTTGTGTCTTGCTTATTGTGTTTCTTCAATAGGTTATGGGTGCATACACTTTGTTGTGTTATTCAAGTAAGTTGAAGTCATTTCCTGGTTGTTGTTCTTATGTGGAATAGAACTTATGGTGTTTACTAATATTAGAGATTATATGATAAAATCTTGTGTTTTGACTTATGGAGGTTCTTATTTGGGCCTTATAGATCTCTAACATCAGTTGAAGGTTCTTAACTCCTAGGATTGAGTGATTAAGACCTTATACAAAGATCTTGATAGTATCTTTGGTGTTGTGATGAGAAAATAAGTTTTATGAGTGGAAGAACTTGATGGTGAGGTTGATTGGAGTTCACATATTCATTAAAAGCTTCAAAAGTTGATTTAGGAATGTTTGGAGTGAAGAAACATTCATTTGTTCACAAGAGGGAATTTTGAGATTTTGCTAGTACAAAATTGTTTTGGTGATTCTAAGTACATAGAGACTCTTTTTTTTGATATTTTTTGATAGACCTCTTCTAAGACATGGCTTCAAGTGAGGGTAAAGCTTTAAGAGTGATTATAAAGTTTAGAGGTGAAAATTTCTACTATTGTAAGGTGTCACGGATATAATCATGTAAGCTAGTAATTACATATATAAATAGGTAGAAGTAAGTAAAAATAGGTAAAAGTAAGTAAATTCTATAGTATTTAATATAAAAGCTTCCTAGAAGCTTCATAGACATTACTTTGACTTCATAGGTATCTTTAATTGACTTTTTGGATTATAAACGTAGTCAACAAGTTGGCCATGTGCCACACATGTTGTTAGCTTGAAGATCAAGCTAACTATGTGGCTCACACGTTGAAAAACTTGCCTTGTAAGTCAAGGCATGTGTCCTACAAAGTCAACACATATTGGAGGTCCTATAGAACGTTGCCACGTAGTCCTTAGTTAGATAGTATATATAGAGACAAGAGTGAAGGCTTCTTCACTCTTGTCAACTTCTTTCTTGCTTCTAATCTAGTTTCAAGGGTCTCTAATTTTCTTGTCTTTTGGCAATAGCCATTCCAATTTTTCTTTCAATATATATACTTGTTTATATATATTTTGTTACCTCTCTTTGAGTGAAGGCTCACTTATTTGAATTATTTTTTCATCGAGTTCTTGTCCTTGACAGATTGACAAGAGTACACCTACAATATCAGAGCTTTGTCTAATCTTGATTAAGAGTAGATTATCCCTTTTTCTTGATAAGATATAAGCATATTAGAAGTTACGGATTACCCTCTTCTAAACTGATATTGTCCTTAGTATTTTCTTTGTTCTCAAGTCCTCTCTTCTATTTGTCATAAGGGATATTAGACATCTTCTTTCTTCTAAGTGTTATCATGGCAGAACTTGTTGAAATGAAGAGTGCAATGGCACAAATGCAAATGAAATTGAAGGAATTAATGCTTGCGATGCATCAACTCAATTTACCACCACAAAGAGCAACAAGATTGGTAGGAAGTGAAGATATAGAAATGGTTGGAGCTGCTTCAACATCTGCACCAAACCATGTTCTTTCTCCTATGGTAGAACGCCCTTCAAATGTTAGAGAACCAAGAATTATCCTACCCGAGAAGTTTGATGGCACCAGATTCAAGTTTCGAGGATTTATCAATCAAGTGTAACTTGTGATTGAACTTCAATCCTAAAGCTATCAAACTCCAAGATCGCAAGTTAGATTCATTGGTACGCTTCTTTCAGGTTCAGCACTATAGTCGTTTTCCTCTTTTCTTGAACAACGAGATCTAATATTGGATAATCTAGAGGCTTTTTTGGTGGAGTTTCGATCCATGTATGGAGAACATGATGCAATTCGTGTTACAACCAATAAGATCCGTATTTTACGACAAGGCAATCGAGTAGTAATGTTATAGGCTTCATAATTTCAACAACTTACAACTGATATCAAGTAGGATGATGTTGCACTTATTAGCCAATTTTTCTACGGATTATAATATGAGGTAAAAAAATTAATGCTCAACTTACCTGATCCTCAAACATTGAGTCAAGCAATTGACTTTGCGATGAAGTACTACAATCGCCTTTTTGAATTTCGATTTGAGAACCGTATAAGTGGACCTCAACGTTACTATAACTCAATGGCAACACCAACACCTCTTCAACACATACATTTGGAAGTAGAGGATATGCAAATTAATGCAGTACATTTCTAACCTCTTACTGAGCAAAAAAAGACTTGTCGACGTCAAGAAGGATTATGTTTATATTGTGGAGAACCAAAGCACACTACTCAACATTGTCTAAAGAAACGATGCAATCACAAAGTGAGGAGTATGGCTGTGAAAGAAGACAATATGTCAAAAAATGAACTTGTCTAGCTACAATAGGAACCGTGCGGCTGGAACCTTGTACAACATCTAGTAAAGGTCCTATTCTCTCCTCAGAGCCCTCTCCTTATTTTACATTAAATGTTATTTAAGGACCTAAACATTACAAAGTCTCTGCCTTGTTAGATTCAAGAGCCTCAACGTATTTTTTAGATGAAGAATTTATTAAAAGACATAGCATATTTTTAGTAAAGAAAACTAAACTTGTTCATGTAGAAGTCATAGATGGTCGTCTATTGTCTTCTAGAGATATTACTCACGAAACTCTTCCTATAGAAGTAATAATCAATGGTCATAATAATTTTGTAGTATTTAATATCATTAGATCTCTCTCTAATCTAGTCATTTTAGGTTTATTGTGGTTAGAAAAATACAACCCTCAAATAGATTGGATTTCTCGAACTCTTATTTTCTCTAAAAGTATAACTAACAGTGTAGTTAATCAAGTAGAGAGTCATAAGTCCAGTTCAATTAAACCTGTATTTATAGGTGCAAAAGCTTTCTTGCATGCTGCTATGAAAGAATCACCATATATTATTTATGCCACACCCGTTTCTACTGGTGAAAAGACTTCAACTGGCATTCCAAGCCAATATCAAGAATTTCAAGATATATTTGAAAAAAAGAATGTAAATACACTCCCAGAACATCGTCCCTATGATTGCTCAATTGACCTTCAAAAAGGAGCACAACCGCCATTCCGACCAATCTACAGTTTACAACAAAATGAATTGGCTAAATTCAAGGAATATATTGAAGAAAATCTAGCCAGGAATTTCATACGCCATTCTAAATCTCCGACAGGAGTTCTAATTCTATTTCTGAAGAAAAAAGATGGATCATTGCGGATGTGTGTTGATTATCGAGGACTCAACAAGATTACTATCAAGAACAAGTATCTACTACCTTTAATATCTAGACTTCTTGATCAGCTGAATCAAATTAAGATCTATACAAAAATAGATCTTCAGGGAGCATACAATCTAGTATGCATCAAAGAAGGAGATGAATTGAAGACTGCGTTTCAAACTAGGTATGGATATTTTGAATACAACATCATGCCTTTTGGATTTACAAATGCACCAGTAGCTTTTCAACATCTAATGAATGATGTTTTTCGAGATTTTTTGGACGATTTTATAATCTGTTATGTAGATGACATCTTCATCTATTCTAAGAATCTAGAAGAACATGAACTTCATGTTTGTCGTGTGTTACAAAAATTAAGAGATGCACGATTCTATGCCAAGATAGAAAAGTGTGTATTCTAGACTACTCAAGTCAATTTCTTAGGTTACACCATTTCAAATGATGGACTTATGATAGATCCTAAGAAAGTTCAAACTATTATAGATTGGAAGATCCCAAAAACGATAAGAGATGTCCAATATTTTTTGGAATTTGCTAACTACTATCGAATCTTCATCAAAGACTTCTCTCGAGTTGCAGCTCCACTTACACATTTGACTTGTAAAGACAAACTCCAATGGAATCAAGAAGTGGAAGTTACTTTTGAATCTTTCAAGACAGCATTTGTTTCTGTACCAATCTTGTATTGTGTTGATTTTTTGAAAGCATTCTTTATAGAAACAGATGCATCAGACTTTGCTCTGGGTGCAATTTTGTCACAAATAGGAACAAATGATAAACTTCATCTAGTAGCCTTTCATTCAAGAAAATTCTCAGCAACAAGAATCAATTATGAAATCCATGACAAAGAACTTCTTGTAATTGTGGATTCTTTTCAAGAATGTCGTCATTATCTAGAAGGTGCTTCCAATCCAGTCACCGTTGTCATATTACGTGCTTTCCTGCTCGAGAACGTGCCGGGCGTCTGGCTGTAGAAGGTAATATGGAAATTCGCCAATAGTCAAGCAATCTATCAATTTTTGACTGTTAGAATATAAACGATTGCAAGAATACACCGTAAATCTATACGGATGCCCCTTCGACTGCTCGCCAAAGTCTTTTTTTTTCCCAATCGGTAGGTCTCTAAACGTTACAGAGAACCCTGAACAACCCAAATTGTTAATCTTCGATACCACTTTGTACTTACAATCTTGTATCCACTGACTGTTTCTTAGATTAACCCAATAAATTTCATTCACTCTGCATACTCAATCCTATAGACACCCTTTTAATTCTTCAATCTCAAACGTAATTTGATTTCACAAAACAGTCAAGAATAATCAAACCCACTTCATTAAAAATCCCGATTCACCATTACAACACTGACTTCAGCAACGATAGCCTCAGTTTTTCCAAAACCCTATGAAGAAAAAAAACCCAATTCTCTCTCTTCTTTCCCTGCCCGAAGCATGAAGCTCCTCTCTCCTCCCCCCGATCTTCAAAAAACAAAACCCCCCAAAAACTTATTCTCTCCCTAACCTTATCCTCTGAATTTCTTCAATCTTCTATCTTGGATCCAGAATTGGCTCCCACCGTCAGAGCTTAGATTCGAAATTGACTCCCGCCGTCAGAGCTTTCTCCTCCATTTTTACCTTTAAGAGATCCATTTACCGAAAACAACGTTCCCTGAAACCGCACAGAGAATAGGACAGCCTGAAACGGAATCGAAATCCCGTACTTGGGTCCACATTGAGTCGCCCGACCAATTCATGTCTCATATTGGGTAAGATGCCTGTAGTAACCTGGATGTTTGCGTAATTGGGTCAAATTGGTCCTCGCATCAGATTAGTTAAGAGGCCCGTAGTAAAACCTAGATGTTCCTGTAATTGGATCAAATTGGTCTTTCGTGTTGTTGTACTGTAATTACTTACAGTATGTAAAAATTAGTGAAAACATGTAATATGTTTATAAGTCTTAATGTGAGTTAGAATAGTTAGTATGTTAATTTAAAATGAATTGAAATAAGAAAAATTATTTGGAAGTTAATCTAGTTTGATTATAGAGTTTATATTATATAGGATTTAGATAGTTAGTATAAAGATTAAGGGAAGGGAGGAGTTCAAAGATGAAAATATAACTAGAAGGAGGCATATTGGGAAGGATGAAAGTAAGGCATGGTTGGATGAAGGCAAGGGGTGAAGAACTTCATCCCTATTGGTCGAATACCATGCCCAATGGGCTTTGAGAAGGCTGCCCGAGGCCATATTAGGGATTAGGGTTCCTCTTTCGAAGCCATTCGAGCTTTTGAGGCTAGGGTCAGAAGGTTTAGGGTTTTGGGTATAATTTGGGTGAAGATTTTGTGTGATTTCGAGTTTTTATGGAAAAGATATGAATGTTCAAAGATAAGGTGTCAATTTCGTACCTACTGTCACTTCTTTTGGGCATCACATACGAATACGGAAAGCAACGGAAGATCGGCGACTGGATTTGGAGGGAGCATTTTCTCGGCTACACATTCTACTTACTGTTTAGTGAATTCTAAGATTGGGTGAAGGAGTTATGAGGCGTTGAAGACAGCACTTGTAATTTGAAGGCAGTAAGTATATCGTTTTGTTGCTAGTTATAGGTGAAGCCATATCTTGAGTTTCTGGACGAATTTTTGGCTCAAAATTTCCACAAGTGTGTGTAATTGGGTTAAGAAGCTTTAAATCAAATTTTCATAGTATTTGAATAATTACTTTGTGAGATATGAAGGAAGTTGTACACGGGTGTAAAAAATCTAGGGTTTGAAGCTACAGTTAGGGTTTTCAAGATATCACAAGATCCAAGACGAATTTACGGTTGAATTTTGGTGTGGTAGTTGCTAAAGATATATCAGTACTCCATGTAAAATTTGGAGTTGTTCAGACGGTTAGATCGTAAGTTATGAGCTGTTGAACTTCGGTAAAAATTCCTCATAAGGATATATAAGTTTTTTATACCACCTTATCAAGTATTTTGGTGTTCTTTGGATTTTAAGGCTTGTATATTGATGTAATTGCTCCAAAGGAGAGGAGTTTATATATATAAAATTGTTATCCTTATATTTCAAACTTGATTGAGTATTTAGTGACAGCCAGAAGCTCAGCGCTTTCTTGAGGCAAACTCTCTCTACCCCAACAGCGTCAGACTGGCTGAGGCCTGTAGTAAGACCTGGATTTTTCCGTAATTAGTCTACATTGGGTTGCCCGACCAATGCAGGTCTCATATTGGGTAAGAGGACGCAGATTGGATTCTTGAAATTAGATCCAATTGGCTCCTCGAACCAGGATCACCCATCGTGTGAATTGGTCCTTTCTCTTCCTGCTGACTCCCATTATTGGAATCGACTGAAGCATTTCAATATGCCCTGGCTGACTGTAACGGGGTGACTGAACCTGGCCACTCAGTATTTGGACTGGAGTTGGTCGTTGCTCCCAATATTCGAGGTAATTTATCATTAATAAAAGTCCCCTTTCTTTATATTTTCATGGTATACTCGTGTTACAACACGACATCCACCCCCTCTCAACCTGTGCATCCTTCGGTATGCACCAATTTACCCAATTGCTGTTTGATTCAGAATATATCCTCTATGTCTTTGTCTTGTTCGTCTTCGTCACCTTCATTATCCAAATCACTTTCATCTTCTTGCTGCGGAATCTCTATACCTTCATTAAGGTCTTCCATATTCATCTCCACGTGTCTTCGTTTTAAATATTTTTACTCGCTTCCCTATAATTGGTATTTTCAATTTTGTACCATCTAACTCCCGTAACGAATAAGTCGCATTATCATGAACAGTTGTTACCACATATGGTCCAAACCAACGTTTTAAAATTTTTTGCAAAGTACTATGTTGATTATCCAGACTATTGTCATAAACAAGTACCGAGTCACCTTTCTCGATTGCTTTTGGTCTCAATCGATGATGCTTATTGAATCGCGCCTTGTTTTGTAACCTTGCTTTTTTTAACCTTTCCAATGCTATCTGCACATCTTCCGTTCTTTGCTCCAATTGTCGAATCCTAATAGCCAGAAGTTCTTCTCTTGTCAATCCATCTTCCCATGGTAGCATACTCCAAGTAAGTACCTTTTCTTAAATCGGCATACTTGGTTTTCGACCTGTCATAAGTTCTACTGGTAAATATCCTGTCACCGAACTATGTGTTGTTCGATCAGCCCATAATACAAATAACAAAAGTCGTGGACACTCTTTAACTTTCCCATTATAAGCTTTAACCAATGCTTTCACAATCGGTGGGTGACCGCGTTCGCTTTTTGCATTCCCTTCCAGATTATAAGCAGTAGTCAGTGATAGTTTAACTCCACATCTTTCAAAGAACTTACGAGCTTCTTGTGCATTTAATTCTCCACGATCTGCAGTGATTTTTCCTACGCATCCGTAGCGGCAAATGACATCTTCAAGCAAAAACTTACAAATCTCTTCTGTAGATTTTGTCCTCAATGCTCTTTCTTCTACTTGATTTAATAAATCTTCGCGAGCTAAAACCAAATATCTCATCTGCCATAACCCAACCGGCATAATAACCAAATCAACAACCCATTTAAAATGAATAGCCAGAGGATACGTAGGATGAAGACCATCTCGATGTCGGATATTAGAATACGATTGACAGATTTCACATGACTCTACAAATGAGAGCACATCTCGATACATATTTTTCCACCAATATCGTTCCTTGAGTTTAGCAAAAGTAGCCCAGATTCCTCTATGCCCTGCCCATAAACTATCATGAAACTCCTTTAATAATTTTAGTTTTTCTTGCTTTTTGCCTATCACTCGTCGTGGCATCCCAATTCCTTTCTTCGGTCTCTTCCATAAGAATCCATCTCGAAGTAAAAATCCATATGCTTTTTTTCTTATTTGTTTGAATTTTTCTGTAGACCAATTCCCCTGCTTAGTCAAGGTATTCAAGTAATGACCAATATCCAATAATTCTCCTTCATAAGATTCTTCAAGAAATAGCTTGTCTTCTCTGTTAAGATTTGATATTGAATAGAATTTCAATCCAACGTCATCAATGTCTTCAACTATTTCGTCCTCCATCTCGTATCTTGCTCGAGATAGCATGTCTGCTAGTAAATTGTCTTTCCCAGTAATATGCTTAAATTCTAGATTTAGTAACTTAATATAAGCAATCCATCTCAACATTGCAATATCTGGCGTTGAACAGTTAATAATCATTCCAAGCAATGGCAAGCAATCTGTTTCAATTACTACTACTACCCCAATCAAATAGTCCTTTTCAGCTTTCATAGCCGAAACAACTCCCCAAAGTTCTCTTTTGACTTGCGAATATGCACGCTGACGAATACTTAAAACTTTAGCCCCAAATCGAACTGCAAATCTACTCCCATTCGAATCATCTTGACCCACCGCCCATCCAACGGTAATTGGACTAGCGTCTACAGTAAGAATCACTAGTCAATTGCACTTATAATCAACCTTCCTCAATATTGGAGGTGACATCAATAATTTCTTCAATCTTTGCATTGCCTGAATATGCCTTTTTTTCCATTCAAATCGGTAATCCTTGCGTAATAGTTCATATAATGGATCCGCTATGTGAGCAAAATGAGGGACCCAAATTCGATAAAATACACATGCACCCAAAAACCTGCGAACCTCTGTTAAAGAATCACAATCCTCTTTCATCCTTCCAATTGCATCAACTTTAGTCGGATCTGGTTTTCTTCCGTAAGATCCATATAAATGTCCAACAATGACAACCTCTCGTACTCCAAATACGGACTTCAAACCCGATAATGTAAGATGAACTTCTCTAAGCCGAGTTAAAATCTTTTCACAATCTTGTATATGATCAACAACATATCTGCGACACCCCCTCGTATCTAAAGTTTCATCCTTGTCTCCTGCTCTGCACCCTTTTATAGGAACATCATCCAAAAAAGGTATAGTCTTTTCCAGAATAAAATCTCTCAATACCTTATTCATCCCATTCATCATATGCGCAACTGAGTTGGTCGCGCCTTGAGGAAGAGTGCACATTCTAACCAATCCAAGTAGTGTCCTCATTGTTGTCATATCTCTTTTTCCTTCAGCAAGTTGAAATTGATCATAACCTGAATACAAGTCATCCATTGAATAGATCGCCCTTCCAACAAACGCCTCAAAAATTCATCCACAATAGGTCCAATTCCTGCATTCTTGATAGTTACTGCATTCACCGGTTGCATATCTTGAATAAACTGTAGTGATCCATTCTTCTTAGGTATCGTAAACCATCGACTAGAATACGGCGCAAATGAGGGTTCCAATATTTTCATCTTTATCTTTTCTTTTAATAGCTCAACCAATTTAGGTAAATATGCCCTTGATACTGGAATCGATCTTAGATTCCAAGGTACATGCGGTACAGTGAAGATAACCATAGGTGTTATAATATTTGGATCCACACACCCAATTTCATGAGATTTGAAAGCAAACGATCTACCTTGTTTAGCCAACATCTTTTTGAAGCAAGTAATTTCCTCCGGCAATAAAGAACCATCAGAACCAATCTTCAATTCTTCAAAAGTCTCTTCAGTAAACTGATGTCCAATACTCATTGGATCTCTTAAACTTGCTTCTTTTGATGCTTCTCCCATTTGTTCTTTAGAATCCTCTGGTAATGGTCCGGCAACAGGCTTTACCTTCTTATCTGCCGTTTTATATCTCGTCTCTACAATGACTTCTAGTGCTTGAAAAGATTCAAGTATGGTATAAACCTCTCTTGAATGAATCTCAACTATCTTATCCTTATCCCCTAACCTAATAGATGTAATCAATTCCAATGAATCTTCCAGTCCATTTTCTTCATAAACACCCAAAATCCTCTCATCATCTTGCAATGTACCTATCTTCCGTAACTGTCCTTCAATATCATATAATCTTTTTCTTTCTTTTCTTTTAAAATCATCAACTTTCTTATACATAATATTTCCATTCTCCAATATACCAATAAAACTTGCATCAAAGGCACCTTCATCTCGCGAGAGTACCTCCTCTTTTGTACCTCCATAATCTCGCTTTACAGTGGTACCTCCTCAAAATCCTTAAATCCTTCAATAATCTTTGGCAATGGTTTCTCCCTCAACCTATCTCGATTCCGTTCATGGTTAGGAGATACTGTTAGAAATTGTATAGCTTTCCTCAAATCTTCGCTCCGTACCCTTGCATAAGCAGAACCATCGTCAAGTACTTTTGTTTCCATCCGTGTTGCCGTGATATAAGGTTGTCCTAAAATCAACGGATAAGACGTTGTATCTTGAACAAAGAAATGTTGCTCCGTCGCAACATCCCCAATCCGAATTTTGACATCTGGACAAGCTCCATATAATTCGCCTCGTGTGTTATTAGCTGCTCGTATTGCCCATCCATGTTCCATATCAATTGGCCATTTTTGCTTCTTATAAAGATCTTTAGACATGAGATTTATTTCAAAACCATGGTGGACTAAAACAACTATTGGTTCTTCTATATCTCCTACTTTCACCAATATCTCAGTAGTTACCCTTGCCCAATGCTTTCCAGTATAATGGCTCAAAGTTTCTATTTCTTTATCACTATAATCTTCGAAACATACTCGTTGATTATACCCATTCTTTTCATTTGTTGGTTGCTTGTAACCAATATCATCCTCTTCTTCTTCTTTATAAATTCTTGCATCAATAGCATGACTCATTCCAGTTTCACCCATTAATTACCTCTTTCGCTTAATGCTGTCAATGATAACATCATGAAACTCCTTCTTTGCAATTCCCAAAACTTCTTTCAATGGGAATTTTAGCTTAGCATTTAATATACGTTCTTCCAACACCCCTTTCAAATTTGTTGCCGCTTCAATGTCAAAAAGTAGCTTATAAGCAATTGATTTGCCCTTATCTGTTGTCTCCTTTGTTTTTTCTCCCAATGATGCTGAGGTATCCTTTACAGGCAATTCTTGTGAAGCTGACTCCTGAGCCTTGTCTCCTCGAATTTGCCTCTTAGAAGAATTTCCTTCTCTAGTATCATCAAAATTTCCTCGTCTCTTTTCTTCCATCAAAGCTTCATGTTGGCTCTTAGCAATATATGCATGAACTGAAAGAGACTCAACAGGATTCTCTCAACCTGTTCTACCTTGTATTATAGCTGCAGTTCTCAATAACGCTTCTCGAGGTAATTTCCCTTCTTGCATTGTAGAAACGGCAGAAGTCCAAAACTCACTAGTTTCCGTACTCCCACCAATTTCATCATCTACTCTAGCACCATAACTTGCACTTTCTCGTGCTGCGTTCATGCTCTTTTAGGTAATCCTGAACCAATGCTCTCATTCCTCCCTTGCCAAAATTGGTTTGAAGAAGATCCTCCCTATCTTTCAATGCTATCTTCCCATCTTTCCAGCAAATAATTCGCTGCCGTATCATATTATTAAATTCATTGCAATCTTTTCTAGTGTGTGAAGCATCATCACACCAAATGCATCTTTGTACATATCCTTGTTTTGAAACATTCTTCAAATTATTTGTAGAAGTATTCTCTTCAAGTCTTGCCAATTTGATTAGAAGATCTCGCATTCTTCGTATAATTTCTTCCATTTCCATATCTGCTTTCTTTGAAAAGGATGTCGAAGGTTGAACTGTAGGCATTGTTGGTGGTATTATACGTACTGGAGCTTTGGATGCTTGTAATGTTTTCGGAATATTGCTCCTATCCTTCCTCCTTTTTTTTTTTGTAAGCAACCCCACCGCATCTTCAACGTTCTTCCACTTCGTTGTCAATCCTTCATCTTCTTCTTTGTCTTCAAGAAGGGGTTCTAATTTCTCTTGCAATTCTCCATCAGCAGCTTGAAGAAATAGATCAACTTTGTTCAACTCGAATGTCAATTTTTCTACCTTCGACAATTGAGAGTACTGCCTCTCAAATTCCCTTAGTAGCTCTGTTGCTTACAAATTCTTATTGGGCCGTTCAATCCATTCCAGAAACAACTTCATAGTAATGCGATCAGCATCTTCGAAGAAATATTCGTCTTTCAATGCATGTGAAAAAACCTCCCATAAATTCCCATAATGATCCGTAATCGATGTAATGTGGTCTCTTATCTCCGGTATCGTTGCAAGTCCAAATAGTGCAACCATTTTCTTCTCAGAAACCCGATTTAATTCCATTTCACGAACATAACATCTTAAATACCTTGAAATATTCCTCCCATCAAATGGATCAATTTTATTGACCACTGCTTGCAATGCTTTGGTTGCCAAAGCTTCCTTTCGATCATTGCTTTGCTGTTGCTGCATTGATAATGAGAAGGCTTGAAACATACTAGCAATAGACGGATCCATGTGCATACCTTATCCTTTAGAAGAATCCCCACTAAAAACTTCTCCCAAAAATCCTTTAAAATTTTTATTTTCGTTTTCTATAAAATAAAGATAAAATCAACCGAAATCCAATACCTTCCACCTTAAGTTTTCACATTGGGTTCACCACTTTTGTCGTATTACGTACTTTCCTGCTCGAGAACGTGCCGGGCGTCTGGCTGTAGAAGGTAGTATGGAGATTCGCCAATAGTCAAGGAGTCTATCAATTTTTGACTGTTAGAATATAAACGATTGCAAGAATACACCGTAAATCTATACGGATGCCCCTTCGATTGCTCGCCGAAGTCTTGTTTTGTCCCGGTCGGTAGGTCTCTAAACGTTACAGAGAACCCCGAACAACCCAAATTGTTAATTTTCGATACCACTTTGTACTTACAATCTTGTATCCATTGACTGTCTTGTTAGATTAACCCAATAAATTTCATTCACTCTGCATACTCAATCCTATAGACACCCTTTTAATTCCCAATCACAGACGTAATTCGATTTCACAAAACAGTCAAGAGTAATCAAACCCACTTCATTAAAAATCCCGATTCACCATTACAACACTGACTTCAGCAACGATTGCCTCAGTCTTCCCAAAACCCTATGAAGAAAAAAAATCCAATTCTCTGTCTTCTTTTCCCGCCCGAAGCATGAAGCTCCTCTCCTCCCCCGATCTTCAAAAAACAAAACCCCCCAAAAACTTATTCTCTCCCTAACCTTATCCTCTGAATTTCTTCAATCTTCCGTCTTGGATCTGGAATTGGCTCCCACCGTCAGAGCTTAGATCCGAAATTGGCTCCCACCATTAGAGCTATCTCTTCCATTTTTACCTTTAAGAGATCCATTTACCGAAAACAACGTTCTCTGAAACCGCACAAAGAATAGGACAGCTTGAAACAGAATCGAAACCCCGTACTTGGGTCCACATTGAGTCGCCCGACCAATTCAAGTCTCATATTGGGTAAGATGCCCGTAGTAACCTGGATGTTTGAATAATTGGGTCAAATTGGTCCTCGCGTCAGATTGGCTAAGACGCCCGTAGTAAGACCTAGATGTTCCCATAATTGGATCAAATTGGTCCTTCGCGTCAGACTGGTTGAGGCCCGTAGTAAGACCTGGATATTTCCGTAATTAGACTGCATTGGATTGCCCGACCAATGCAGGTCCCATATTGGATAAGAGGACCTGGATTGGATTCTTGAAATTGGATCCAATTGGTTCTTCGAACGAGGCTCACCCTTCATGTGAATTGGTCCTTTTTCTTCTTGCTGACTCCCGTTATTGCAATCGAATGGAGCATTTCTGTATGCCCGGCTGACTGTAACGGGGTGACTGAACCTGGCCACCTAGTATTTGCATTGGAGTTGGTCGTTGCTCTCAATATTCGAGGTAACTGAATATTAATAAAAGTCCCCTTTCTTTATATTTTCATGGTATACTCGTGTTACAACACGACATCGTGTATATGGATCACAAGAATCTCAAATATTTTATGTGAGCACGCGTATTAAATCGTTGCCAAGCTCGTTGGAGCATGTCTTTATCAAGATTCAAGTTCATCATCACTTATCCGCTAGAAAAACAACAAGGTTTGTCCAATGCCTTGTCTAGACGTTCTTATCTTGTACCAAAAGAAGGAGATGCAGCTTTTGAACAACAAAGAATGGTTCTCTTGAAGCAGGAGCAATTTCATCTTCAAGCAATAAAATCAACATTGACTGTTGATTTAACTTTTTTTAAGCAAGTCTAGATAAGTATGTTTTCAGACCTTCTTGTTCATGATATCAAGAATAATTCTTCTAAATCTCATGATCCCTCTAAATATGAATTCAAGAAAAACCTAGTCTATTTCGAAGGACGCCTATATGTTCCACAAGGAGAAGCACATTTACGTGTTCTTTAAGCTCGTCACCACTTCCCAGCAGCAGGATATTTTGGATATAATAAGACTTTGGAGCTGATATCTAGGAATTTTTGGTGGCCTCAAATTTGGAAGGCAGTTAAAGGTTTTGTACAATCATGTGATGTTTGCTCAAGATCGAAAACTCTTCGTCATCAACCTTTTGGACTTCTTCAGACATTATCTATTCCAGAACAACCATGGTCTTTTGTTTCTATGGACTTTATCACGAATCTTCCAATCTCAGGTTCTTATGACTCTATATTCGTGATAGTAGATCGTTTTACCAAGATGGCACATTTTGTACCATGTACAAAATCTATCACAGGTGAAGAAACAGCTAAGTTTTTCTTGACAATAGCTATCGCTATCATGGATTATCCAAGGATATTATATCAGATAGGAGAACTCAATTTGTATCAAGATTTTGGCGGACTCTTTTCAAGATTCTTAAAGTGGATATAAAACTATCTTTGGAATTCCATCTTCAAACTAATGGACAAACGGAGCATGTTAATCAAGTTTTGGAGTAATATTTAAAATATACCATTAATTACCAACAAGATGATTCGACAACTCTTTTGCCATTGGCAGAGTTTGCTTACAATAACACGGTACATTCTTCTACAAAACAAACACCTTTTTTTGCTAATTATGGTTATCATCCATGACTTGATACTTTTGACTTTTCAAAAGTTGATAATCGTGTTGTGAAAGATTTGGCAATTCATTTATCAGAGCTACATGCAACGATGAAGGTGCAATTAAAAGAGGCTCAAGAACAACAAAACGTCAATGCGGATGTCTATCGAAAGGAACAACCATCATTCGTCTTAGGTGATAAGGTATGGCTACTTCATTGCAATATCAAGACCACTCGTCTTTGTGATAAGTTAGACTATCGAAGGCTGGAACCATTTTCTATTTCTGCACAAATCAATCCAGTTGCATATCATTTACATCTACCGGAGTCAATGAAAATCCATCCAGTATTCTACGTGTCTCTTCTTGAACCATACAAGATAATGGACATACCAAGAAGACGACAAGCTCCACCTCCTCCTATAGAAGTGGACAATAATGAAGAGTTTGAAGTAGAAGAAGTCTTAGATTCAAGGCGGCACCGAAATAAATTAGAATATCTTGTCCATTGGCGCGGATATGGTATTAGTGAATGCACATTGGAGCCAATAAAGAATCTTGCAAATGCAGCAAAGGCGGTGGAGGCTTTTTATCGATGACATCCATCAAAATCAAGATGAAAACTTTCTTTATAAAAGAAACAACATCTAGGTAAGATAACATTCTACTTTCAATTCTTGTTCGTAGCTTCTTTGCAGTAGTAACGCTGTCGTATTACGTGCTTTCCTGTTCGAGAACGCACCGGTGTCGTATTACGTGCTTTCTTGCTCGAGAACGCGTCGGGCGTCTGGCTATAGAAGGTACTATGGAGATTCGCCGATAGTCAAGCAGTCTATCAGTTTTTGACTGCTGGAATATAAACGACTGCAACAATGTACCGTAAATCTATACGGATGCTCTTCGACTGCTTGTCGAAGTCTTTTTTTTTTTTCCCAGCCGGTAGGTCTCTAGACGTTACAGAGAACCCCGAACAACCCAAACTGTTAATCTTGAATACCCCTTTGTACTTACGATCTTGTATCCACTGACTGTCCTATTAGATTAACCCAATAAATTTCATTCACTCCGCATACTCAATCCTACAGACACCCTTTTAATCCTTCAATCACAGACGTAACTCGATTTTACAAAACAGTCAAGAGTATTCAAACCCACTTCATTTAAAATCTCGATTCACCATTACAACACTGACTTCAGCAGCGATTGCCTCAGTCTTCCCAAAACTCTACGAAGAAGAAAAATCCAAATTCTATGTCTTTCCTTCCCCGACCCGAAGCAAGAAACTCCTCTTCTCTAATCCCCTTGATCTTCAAAAACCTCCAATGAAAACCGAACTAATAACCTTGCAAAAGCTTGAAAACTAGCTCCCCCCCCGATTCCCCCCGAAAAAAAAAAACCTCCCTCCCTTAAACTATATTCTCCCCTAACCTTATCCTCTGAATTTCTTCAATCTTCCATCTTAGATCCGGAATTGGCTCCCGCCGTGTCATGGACATACATTGGAAGATTCTTCGAATATTCTTCTAGAATATTCTCTAAAGATTCTCTAAAGATTCTCTAAAGATTCTCTAAAGATTCCTTTAGAAGGTTCTAAAAGATTCTTAGAATATTCCCTAAAGATTCTCTTAGAAGGTTCTAAAATATTCTGATAGATTCTAGGAAGTTGCTCGAGAAGTTTCCTAATTAGTAGAAGTTGTTGGAGAAGCGTCCTAGTTAGCGGAAGTAGCTCGAGAAGCTTCCTATTCAGTAGTATATATAGGAGTTGAGGCTGAAGGGTTCTTCAGTCTCGACAACACATCTCTTGGAGTTCTAGCTCACCTTTCTGGTGTTGTTCTTGTACTCATCTGTTTAATCTAGTTTTGCCACTTCTTCTTGAACTTCTTGTTAGATTTCAAGTCTGTATTTTGTGTCCGTGACAGTTTGTCGAGACTGCATTTTTACTGGTATCAGAGCTAGTTCCTTCTTGTTAGAGAGTGGATTACCCCTCTTCTTGAAGGTGTGCTAGTGTTTTAGAGGTTGCGGATTACTCTCCTCTAAACTGATATCTCTTCTTTCTCAATATTGGAGCCTTATTCTTCTTGGAGAGAGTGGATTATCCCTCATCTTGGAGTCTTAAGGCGTTTTAGAGGTTGCGGAGTACTCTCCTTTGAACCAATATTGTCCACTTGTCAAAACTCTTTTTTCTTCTTTCTGAAGGTTAGCCGAAGGTTAAGACGTTAAAATGGCTGAAAGTTTGGAATCCAAACTAGACGCCATCATAAATGCTCTTGCCTCGTTGTCACATAGGACAACAGAGATCGAAGTAGTCATGGTAGAACTCCATAACAATGGAGCATCTGGGATAGCGCCATCTAAAGCATATCAGCCTCAAACTTCTGTGCCAGAAGAAGCAGTTCTACCTTCAATTCAACAAGATCGAGTAGTCCTACAACGAAAAGAGCCTCGAGTTAGTCTTCCGGATAAGTTTGATGGAACTCGTTCCAAGTTTCGAGGTTTTGTCAACCAAATCAGGTTGATAACAATTTTACAGCCCGAACGTTATCCGACGGAGGAAACGCATGTTGGGCTTGTTGGAACCTTGCTTACAGCACAAGCTCTGTCTTGGTTTACTCCCTTGTTTGAGAAGCGATCGCCAATCCTGAGCAACTTTGAAACGTTCTTGGAGGCGTTTGCAGAAGCATTTGGCGAGCATAATAAAGTTCGATGGGCTACAACAAAGATCCGATCGCTACGACAAGGAACACGCTCTACATCAGTCTATGCCTCAGATTTCAGACAATTGGCAAGTGACATTAATTGGGGTGAAGAGGCGTTGGTGAGTCAGTTTTATTGGGGCTTGAAGGATGATGTGAAGGACTTGCTGTTATCTCTTCCTGATCCTCAAACGCTCAACGAAGCTATTAGCCAAGCTGTAAAGTGTGACAACCGCCTATTCCAACATCGCCAAGACCAACGTCCAAGACACCAAATGACTCGTTACGACGTGACTATGTCTGCAAATAGCTTAAACTCACATTCGGAGGCAACAGACATGCAAATCGACACGGCGCATGTCCGATCTCTTATTCCAACAGAGAAGAAACGGCGTATGAAGGAAGGGTTATGTTTGTACTGTGGAGAAGAAGGTCACAAGGTTGGAAATTGCCCAAAGAAGCAAAATTGGCACCTTGTCAAGACTAGAAGTGCGATGATTCCGGAAAACGACGACGCCCAGCCATAGTAAGAACCGTGCGGCTGGACAATCTAATATCACGACAACAATCAGGTTCCTCCTTCTCTGTCCAACCTGCCCGTTGTTTTACAATTTCTTTGTTTTTAGGCCCTCAAAAACAAAAAACTTTAGCTTTATTGGATTCGGGGGCATCTACTTGTTTTTTAGATGAAGAGTCTGCTAAACGCCACAAGATCCGTTTAGTACAGAAGTCCAAACCTGTTCACGTAGAGGTGATAGATGGACGACCCTTATTGTCAGGCAACGTTACCCACGAATCAGAACCTATAGAAATGGTGTTTAAGGACCATAGTAGTCACGTTGTTTTTAATATTATTAGAACCCCATCAAGCCCTGTTATTCTTGGTCTTTCTTGGTTAGAAGATCATAATCCGTCCATTGATTGGAGGCTACGAAGGATAACATTTCCTGAAAAAAATAATAATAAACCTGTTGGTAGAACCTACATGAAGAAATCCATGTTTATTGGAGCGAGAGCGTTCCTAAGATCGTCCAAGGAAGGCGCACCATTTGTCATTTATGCAGCTCCAACTAGCGGCGAGAATATCTCAACATCGAATATACCAGAGCAATATAGGGATTTTGAAGACGTGTTTCAGAAGAAGAACGCCGATATACTGCCGGAACATCGACCATATGATTGCGCCATAGACTTAGAGGAAGGAGCGCAACCACCTTTTGGTCCAATATACAACCTATCGCAGATGGAGTTGGCTGAATTGTAGAAGTACATCGATGAGAATCTAGCCAAGAATTTTATTCGACATTCAAAGTCGCCAGCTGGAGCACCAATCCTATTCGTGAAGAAAAAGGATGGCTCACTGCGGATGTGCGTGGACTACCGAGGACTCAACAAGGTGACCAAGAAAAATCGCTATCCCTTACCTTTGATCTCCGGCCTCTTAGATCAACTTGGACGTGCAAGGATTTTTACAAAGATTGATTTAAGAGGAGCCTACAACCTTGTGCGAATCAAAGAAGGAGATGAATGGAAGACAGCCTTTCGTACAAGGTATGGCCATTTTGAGTACAATGTCATGCCTTTTGGTCTTACCAATGTTCCAGCGGTCTTTCAACATATGATGAATGACATCTTTCGGGATTACCTCGATGACTTTGTTGTCATCTATCTGGATGATATTTTGATATTTTCCAAGAATGAAAAAGAACATGAGAAGCATGTTTGTTTGGTTCTTGAAAAACTACGCGAACGAGGACTCTACGCCAAGTTGGAGAAGTGTCAATTTCACCAGAATGAGATGGAATTTTTGGGCTTCATTGCGACTACAGAGGGCTTGAAGATGGATCCAAAAAAGGTAGAAGCAATTATATCTTGGGAAGTTCCGAAGACGGTTAGAGATGTTCAGTGTTTTCTTGGATTTGCTAACTTCTATCGGATCTTCATCAAGAAGTATTCTCAAGTTGCTGCACCACTCACGCGTCTAACAAGCAAAGACAAGCTCGAATGGGGATCACAAGCAGCAAAAGCATTTCAAGATCTCAAGACGGCATTCACTACGGCTCCAATCTTGGTACACCCTGACTTTGCAAAGGCTTTCTATTTAGAGACCGATGCTTCAGATTTTGCTTTGGGAGCTGTGCTTTCACAGATGGGCATAGACAAGAAGCTTCACCCAGTTGCGTTCTATTCACGAAAGTTCTCTCCTGCTAAGATCAACTACGAGATCCACGACAAAGAGCTGCTTGCTATAGTGGATGCCTTCCAAGAGTGGCGTCACTTCCTCGAAGGAGCTGCACATCCAGTGACTGTTTATACGGACCACAAGAATTTGGAGTACTTCATGACAGCTCGAATTTTGAATCGTCGTCAAGCTCGATGGAATATGTCTCTATCACGATTTGACTTTATTATCACCTACCGCCCTGGAAAACAGCAAGGATTATCTGACGCATTATCGAGGAGATCGTATCTTGCGCCAAAGGCTGGAGAAGCAGCGTTTGATCAACAATGTACAACATTGTTGAAACCAGAAAAATTCAGGATTTTTGCTACTGTTGCAACTATCGATGATGGCTTCCTTAGCGAGGTACGTACTGCGACCATTGAGGATTCTATAGCTCTTGACATCAAACAACGTGTCGATAATGACAAGTTTAAGGTGGAGGGAGATCTTCTGTATTTTGAGGAGCGGTTGTATATCCTGAAAGGACCAACTCGACTCCGAGTACTTCAATCTCGCCACGACTTTCCAACTGCGGGACATTTTGGATTCAACAAGACTTTGGAGCTCATTTCACGAGATTTTTGGTGGCCCCAAATGTGGAAGGATGTGAAGGAATTTGTCCCTTCTTGTGATGTTTGTTCAAGATCCAAGATCCCTCGACATCGTCCGTATGGACTTCTCCAGCCATTGCCTATTCCGCACCGACCATGGTCTTCAGTTTCTATGGACTTCATTACGGACCTACCGCCATCGAATTCATTTGACAACATCTTTGTTGTGGTAGATCGATTTACCAAGATGGCGTATTTCGTGCCTTGCAAGAAAACATCGTCAAGTGAAGACACCGCAAGACTCTTTCTTAATAACATATATCGTTATCATGGCCTACTAGATGATATCATGTCGGATCGAGGTACTCAATTTGTATCCAAGTTTTGGAGGTCCCTCTTTGAGATATTGAAGGTGGATATTAAGCTCTCTTCGGCTTTTCATCCTCAAATTGACGGTCAAACGGAGCGGGTGAATTAAGTTTTGGAGCAATATTTACGATGCACCATCAACTATCAACAAGATGATTGGACTGCATATCTACCGCTTGCTGAGTTCGCATACAACAATACTCTTCATGCGTCAACTCAACAAACACCATTCTTCTCCAACTACGGATACCACCCCAAGCTCGATTTATTGAGTTCTTCAGCAAATAACAACCCAGCAGCTGAAGGATTTGTGAAGCAACTATCGGAGCTTCAAGCGACGTTGAAGCTTCAATTGCAATCTGCCCAAGAGAGTTATAAGGCATGTGCAGATAAATATCGAAATGAGGTGCCTACTTTTAAAGTTGGAAGTAAAGTATGGCTTCTTCGACGGAATATCAAGACCAAGCGGCCATGTGACAAATTGGACTATCGGAGATTAGGGCCATTTGTTATAGGGAAGCAGATCAATCCGGTGGCATATCGTCTGGAGTTACTAGCTACTATGAAGGTACATCCAGTCTTTCACGTGTCTTTGTTGGAACCTTATCGAGAGTCAGCTTTTCCCCAAAGAGTACAAAGTCCGCCACCAAGTATCGAAATTGAAAACCATGAGGAATACGAGGTGGAAAAGGTACTAGATTCACGGCATAATAGAAGAAAATTGGAGTATTTAGTGCATTGGAGTGGATACGACATCAATGAACAAACGTGGGAGCGTGTCAAAAATCTTGCCAATGCGCCAAAAAAGGTACAAGAATTTCATCAACGATATCCTCATAAACCTAAGCCGATTCAACGATAGCTTCTTGCTGAAGCTTGCTCATCAAGTAGCATAAAAAGGGAGGAGGGCACCTCCAAAACCCATAGTTCGATAGTGTAGAACTTTGTTAGCAACTATAGTTTGCTCTCATCATTTTAGCCTTTAGACATGGATAGTCAAGATACTACACTTGTTATGTCATCTCAAGCGACTAGCTCACGAAGACGACCGCGAGATGAAGAACCGCCTGCACTACGACGACGTCGGAGGATACCAAGCAATAGATCGCTATTAATTGTATTTGAGGTCGAGCCTGCCTACGACGGTCAGCTAGAAGGTGTGTTTGGAGGACAATTTCACAATGAAGACACAGAAGTCCACGCTTGGTCAGAGGTTGAAGGTGTTGGTCACTACCGTTGGCTCCAAGGGCCGATGAATCATTTGCCGCGCGAACAACAATTGGAATTCATAGCGGATGTGATGCGACAGATTTTCATTTTCTTGCGTTGGTATTGACTGATAACAACATTGCTTCTCGGAGACCTCGAAGTTAGAAGAGGAGGTGATGTCATGGACATACATTGGAAGATTCTTCGAATATTCTTCTAGAATATTCTCTAAAGATTCTCTAAAGATTCCTTTAGAAGGTTCTAAAAGATTCTTAGAATATTCCCTAAAGATTCTCTTAGAAGGTTCTAGAATATTCTTAGAAGGTTCTAGAATATTCTGATAGATTCTAGGAAGTTGCTCGAGAAGTTTCCTAATTAGTAGAAGTTGTTGGAGAAGCGTCCTAGTTAGCGGAAGTAGCTCGAGAAGCTTCCTATTCAGTAGTATATATAGGAATTGAGGCTGAAGGGTTCTTCAGTCTCGACAACACATCTCTTGGAACTCTAGCTAACCTTTCTGGTGTTGTTCTTGTACTCATCTGTTTAATCTAGTTTTGCCACTTCTTCTTGAACTTCTTGTTAGATTTCAAGTCTGTATTTTGTGTCCGTGACACGCTGTCGTATTACGTGCTCTCCTGCTCGAGAACGCGCCGGGCGTCTGGCTGTAGAAGGTAGTATGGAGATTCGCCGATAGTCAAGCAGTCTATAAGTTTTTGACTGCTGGAATATAAACGACTGCAACAATGTAACGTAAATCTATACGGGTACTCTTCGACTGCTTGTCGAAGTCCTTTTTGCCCTAGCCGGTAGGTCTCTAGACGTTACAGAGAACCCCGTACAACCCAAACTGTTAACCTTTAATACTGCTTTGTACTTACGATCTTGTATCCACTGACTGTCTTGTTAGATTAACCCAATAAATTTCATTCACTCCGCATACTCAATCCTATAGACACCCTTTTAATCCTTCAATCACAGACGTAACTCGATTTCACAAAACAGTCAAGAGTATTCAAACCCACTTCATTTAAAAATCCCGATTCACCATTACAACACTGACTTCAGCAGAGATTGCCTCAGTCTTCTCCAAAACTCTACGAAGAAGAAAAATCCAAATTCTATGTCTTTCCTTCCTCGACTCGAAGCATGAAGCTCCTCTCTCTAATTCCCTTGATCTTCAAAAACCTCCAATAAAAAAAACCGAACTGGTAACCTTGCAAAAGCTTGAAAACTCCTTCCCCCCCCCCCCCCCGATTTCCCCGAAAAAAAAAACCTCCCCCCAAAACTATATCCCACCTAACCTTATCCTCTGAATTTCTTCAATCTTCCGTCTTAGATCCGGAATTGGCTCCCACCTCAAGCTTGGATCCGAAATTGGCTCTCACCTCAACTTGGATTCGAAATTGGCTCTCGCCGCCAAGCTTTCTCCTCCGTTTTTACCTTTAAGAAATCCATTTACCGAAAACAACGTTCCCTGAGACGGCACAGAGAATAGGACAGCCTGAAACAGAATCGAACCCCGTAATCGGGACCACATTGAGTCGCCCGACCAATTCAGGTCCTATATTGGTAAAGATGCCCGTAGTAACCTGGATGTTCCCGTAATTGGGTCAAATTGGTCCTCGCGTCAGATTGGCTAAGACCCGTAGTAAGACCTGGATTTCCCATAACTGGGTCAAATTGGTCCTCGCGTCAGATTGGCTAAGACCCGTAGTAAGACCTGGATTTTCCGTAACTAGACTGCATTGGGTTGCCTCACCAATACAGGTCTCATATTGGGTAAGAGGACCCGGATTGGATTATCGAAATTGGATCCAATTGGCTCCTCGAACCCGTCGTGTGAATTGGTCCTTCTCTTCCTGCTGACTCCCGTTATTGGAATCGAATGAGGCATTTCAGTATGCCCCGGCTGACTGTAACAGAGTCACTGAACCTGACCACTCAGTATTTGTACCGGAGTTGGTCGATGCTCCCAATATTCGAGGTAACTGAATATTAACAAAATTCCCCTTTCTTTTTACTTTCACTGTATACTCGTGTTACAACACGACATCCACCCCCTCTAAACCTGTGCATCCTCCGGTATGCACCAATTTACCCAATTGCTGTTTGATTCAGAATATATCCCCTACGTCTTGGTCCAGTTCGTCTTTGTCACCTTCATTATCCATATCACTTTCATCTTCTTGCTGCGGAATCTCTGTACCTTCATTAAGGTCTTCCATATTCATCTCTGCGTGTCTTCGTTTAAATATTTTTACTCTCTTCCCTTTTGCCCATCACTCGTTGTGGCATCCCAATTCCTTTCTTCGGTCTCTTCCATAAGAATCCATCTCGAAGTAAAAATCCATATGCTTTTTTTCTTATTTGTTTGAATTTTTCTGTAGACCAATTCCCCTGCTTAGACAAGGTATTCAAATAATGACCAATATCTAATAATTCTCCTTCATAAGATTCTTCAAGAAATAGCTTGTCTTCTCTCTTGAGATTTGATATTGAATAGAATTTCAATCCGACATCATCAATGTCTTCAACCATTTCGTCCTCCCTCTCGTATCTTGCTCGAGATAGCATGTCGTCTACTAAATTGTCCTTTCCAGTGATATGCTTAAATTCTGGATTTAGTGACTTAATATAAGCAATCCATCTCAACATTGCAATATCTGGCGTTGAACAGTTAATAATCATTCCAAGCAATGGCAAGCAATCTGTTTCAATTACTACTACTACCCCAATCAAATAGTCCTTTTCAACTTTCATAGCCGAAACGACTCCCCAAAGTTCTCTTTTGACTTGCGAATATGCACGCTGACGAATACTTAAAACTTTAGCCCCAAATCGAACTGCAAATCTACTCCCATTCGAATCATCTTGACCCACCGCCCATCCAACGGTAATTGGACTAGCGTCTACAGTAAGAATCACTAGTCAATTGCACTTATAATCAACCTTCCTCAATATTGGAGGTGACATCAATAATTTCTTCAATCTTTGCATTACCTGAATATGCCTTTCTTTCCATTCAAATCGGTAACCCTTACGTAATAGTTCATATAATGGATCCGCTATGTGAGCAAAATGAGGGACCCAGATTCGATAAAATACACATGCACCCAAAAACCTGCGAACCTCTGTTAAAGAATCACAATCCTCTTTCATCCTTCCAATTGCATCAACTTTAGTCAGATCTGGTTTTCTTCCGTAAGATCCATATAAATGTCCAACAATGACAACCTCTCGTACTCCAAATACGGACTTCAAACCCGATAATGTAAGATGAACTTCTCCAAGCCGAGTTAAAATCTTTTCACAATCTTGTATATGATCAACAACATATTTGCGACACCCCCTCGTATCTAAAGTTTCATCCTTGTCTCCTTCTCTGCACCCTTTTATAGGAACATCATCCAGAAAAGGCATAGTCTTTTCCGGAATAAAATCTCTCAATACCTTATTCATCCCATTCATCATATGCGCAACTGAGTTGGTCGTGCCTTGAGGAAGGGTGCACATTCTAACCAATCTAAGTAGTGTCCTCATTGTTGTCATATCTCTATTTCCTTCAGCAAGTTGAAATTGATCATAACCTGAATACAAGTCATCCATTGAATAGATCGCCCTTCCAACAAACGCCTCAAAAATTCATCCACAATAGGTCCAATTCCTGCATTCTTGACAGTTACTGCATTCACCGGTTGCATATCTTGAATAAACTGTAGTGATCTATTCTTCTTAGGTACCGTAAACCATCGACTAAAATACGGCGCAAATGAAGGTTCTAATATTTTCATCTTTATCTTTTCTTTCAATAGTTCCACCAATTTAGGTAAATGTGCCCTCGGTACTGGAATCGGTCTTAGATTCCAAGGTACATGCGGTACAGTGAAGATAACCATAGGTGTTATATTATTTAAATCCACACACCCAATTTCATGAGATTCGAAAGCAAACGATCTACCTTGTTTAGCCAACATCTTTTTGAAGCAAGTAATTTCCTTCGGCAATAAAGAACCATCAAAACCAATCTTCAATTCTTCAAAAGTCTCTTCAGTAAACTGATGTCCAATACTCATTGGATCTCTTAAACTTGCTTCTTTTGATGCTTCTCCCATTTGTTCTTTAGAATCCTCTGGTAATGGTCCGGCAACAGGCTTTACCTTCTTATCTGCCGTTTTATATCTCGTCTCTACTGTGACTTCTGGTGCTTGAAAAGATTCAAGCATGGTATAAATCTCTCTTGAATGAATCTCAACTATCTTATCATTATCTCCTAACCCAATAGATGTAATCAATTCCAATGAATCTTCCAGTCCATTTTCTTCATAAACACCCAAAATCCTCTCATCATCTTGCAATGTACCTATCTTGTGTAACTGTCCTTCAATATCATATAATCTTTTTCTTTCTTTTCTTTTAAAATCATCAACTTTCTTATACATAATATTTCCATTCTCCAATATACCAATAAAACTCGCATCAAAGGCACCTTCATCTCGCGAGAGTACCTCCTCTTTTGTACCTCCAAAATCTCGCTTTATAAGGGTACCTCCCCAAAATCCTTAAATCCTTCAATAATCTTTGGCAATGGTTTCTCCCTCAACCTATCTCGATTCCGTTCATGGTTAGGAGGTACTGTTAGAAATTGTACAGCTTTCCTCCCATCTTCGCTCCGTACCCTTGCATAAGCAGAACCATCGTCAAGTACCTTTGTTTCCATCCGTGTTGCCGTGATATAAGGTTGTCCTAAAATCAACGGATAAGACGTTGTATCTTGAACGAAGAAATGTTGCTCCGTCGCAACATCCCCAATCCGAATTTTGACATCTGGACAAGCTCCATATAATTCGCCTCGTGTATTATTAGCTGTTCGTATTGCCCATCCATGTTCCATATCAATTGGCCATTTTTGCTTCTTATAAAGATCTTTAGACATGAGATTTATTTCAGAACCATGGTCCACCAAAGCAACTATTGGTTCTTCTATATCTCCTACCTTCACCAATACCTCAGTAGTTGCCCTTGCCCAATGCTTTCCAGTATAATGGCTCAAAGTTTCCATTTCCTTGTCACTAGAATCTTCGAAACGTACTCGCTGATTATACCCATTCTTTTCATTTGTTGGTTGCTTGTAACCAATATCAACCTCTTCTTCATCTCTACATATTCTTGCATCAATAGCATGACTCATTCCAGTTTCGCTCATTAATTACCTCTTTCGCTTAATGTTGTCAATGATAACATCATGAAACTCTTTCTTTACAATTCCCAAGACTTCTTTCAATGTGAATTCTACCTTAGCGTTTAATATACGTTCTTCCAACACCCCTTTCAAATTTGTTGCCGCTTCAATGTCAGAAAGTAGCTTATAAGCAATTGATTTGCCCTTATCTTTTGTCTCCGTTGTTTTTTCTCCCAATGATGCTGAGGTATCCTTTACAGGCAATTCTTGTGAAGCTGCCTCCTGAGCCTTGTCTCCTCAAGTTTGCCTCTTAAAAGAATTTCCTTCTCTAGTATCATCAAAATTTCCTCGTCTTTTTTCTTCCATCAAAGCTTCATGTTGGCTTTTAGCAATATATGCATGAACTGAAAGAGACTCAACAGGATCCTCCCAACCTGTTCTTCCTCGTATTGTAGCTGCAGTTCTCAATAACGCTTCTCGAGGTAATTTCCCTTCTTGCATTGTAGAAACGGCAGAAGCCCAAAACTCACTAGTTTCCGTACTCCCACCAATTTCATCCTCCACTCTAGCACCATAACTTGCACTTTCTCGTACTACTGTTTCATGCTCTTTTAAGTAATCTTGAATAAATGCTCTCATTCCTCCCTTGCCAAAATTGGTTTGAAGAAGATCCTCCCTATCTTTCAATGCTATCTTCCCATCTTTCCAGCAAATAATTCCCTGCCGTATCATATTATTAAATTCATTGCAATCTTTTCTAGTGTGTGAAGCATCATCACACCAAATGCATCTTTGTACATATCCTTATTTTGAAACATTCTTCGAATTGTTTATAGAAGTATTCTCTTCAAGTCTTGCCAATTTGATTTGAAGATCTCGCATTCCTCGTATAATTTCTTCCATACCCATATCTGCTTTCTTTGACAAGGATGTCGAAGGTTGAACTGTAGGCATTGTTGGTGGTATTGTACGTACTGGAGCTTTGGGTGCTTGTACTGTTTTCGGAATATTGCTCCTATCCTTCCTCCTTTCTTTTTTTGTAAGCAATCCCACCGCATCTTCAACGTTCTTCCACTTCGTTGTCAATCCTTCATCTTCTTCTTTGTCTTCAAGAAGGGGTTCTAATTTCTCTTGCAATTCTCCATCAGCAGCTTGAAGAAATAGATCAACTTTGTTTGGCTCCAATGTCAATTTTTCTACCTTCGATAATTGAGAGTACTGCCTCTCAAATTCCCTTAGTAGCTCTGTTGCTTGCAAATTCTTATTGGGCCGTTCAATCCATCCCAGAAACAGCTTCTTAGTAATGCGATCAGCATCTTCCAAGAAATATTCGTCTTTCAATGCATGTGAAAAATCCTCCCATGAATTCCCACAACGATCCGTAATCGATGTAATGTGGTCCTTTATCTCCGGTATTGTGGCAAGTCCAAATAGTGCAACCATTTTCTTCTCAGAAACCCGATTTAATTCCATTTCACGAACATAACATCTTAAATACCTTGAAATATTCCTCCCATCAAATTGATCAATTTTATTGACCACTGCTTGCAATGCTTTGGTTGCCAAAGCTTCCTTTCGATCATTGCTTTGCTGTTGCTGCATTGACAATGAGAAGGCTTGAAACAAACTAGCAATAGACGGATCCATGTGCATACCTTGTCCTTTAGAAGACTCCCCACCAGAAACTCCTCCCAAAAATCCTTCAAAATTTTTATTTTCGTTTCCATAAAAATAAAGATAAAATCAACCGAAATCCAATACCTTCTACCTCAAGCTTTCACGTCGGGTTCACCACTTATGTCGTATTACGTGCTGTCCTGCTCGAGAATACGCCGGACGTCTGACTGTAGAAGGTAGTATGGAGATTCGCCGATAGTCAAGCAGTCTATCAGTTTTTGACTGCTGGAATATAAACGACTGCAACAATGTATCGTATATCTATACGGGTACTCTTCGACTGCTTGTCGAAGTCCTTTTTGCCCCAGCCGGTAGGTCTCTAGACGTTACAGAGAACCCCGTACAACCCAAAGTGTTAACCTTCAATACTGCTTTGTACTTACGATCTTGTATCCACTGACTGTCTTGTTAGATTAATCCAATAAATTTCATTCACTCCGCATACTCAATCCTATAGACACCCTTTTAATCCTTCAATCACAGACGTAATTCGATTTTACAAAACAGTCAAGAGTATTCAAACCCACTTCATTTAAAAATCCCGATTCACCATTACAACACTGACTTCAGCAGAGATTGCCTCAGTCTTCTCCAAAACTCTACGAAGAAGAAAAATCCAAATTCTATGTCTTTCCTTCCCCGACCCAAAGCATGAAGCTCCTCTCTCTAATTCCCTTGATCTTCAAAAACCTCCAATAAAAAAAACCGAACTGGTAACCTTGCAAAAGCTTGAAAACTCCTTCCACCCCCCCCCGATTTCCCCGAAAAAAAAAACCTCCCCCCAAAACTATATCCCACCTAACCTTATCCTCTGAATTTCTTCAATCTTCCGTCTTAGATCCGGAATTGGCTCCCACCTCAAGCTTGGATCCGAAATTGGCTCTCACCTCAACTTGGATTCGAAATTGGCTCTCGCCGCCAAGCTTTCTCCTCCGTTTTTACCTTTAAGAAATCCATTTACCGAAAACAACGTTCCCTGAGACGGCACAGAGAATAGGACAGCCTGAAACAGAATCGAACCTCGTAATCGGGACCACATTGAGTCGCCCGACCAATTCAGGTCCTATATTGGTAAAGATGCCCGTAGTAACCTGGATGTTCCCGTAATTGGGTCAAATTGGTCCTCGCGTCAGATTGGCTAAGACCCGTAGTAAGACCTGGATTTCCCGTAACTGGGTCAAATTGGTCCTTGCGTCAGATTGGCTAAGACCCGTAGTAAGACCTGGATTTTCCGTAACTAGACTGCATTGGGTTGCCTCACCAATACAGGTCTCATATTGGGTAAGAGGACCCGGATTGGATTATCGAAATTGGATCCAATTGGCTCCTCGAACCCATCGTGTGAATTGGTCCTTCCCTTCCTGCAGACTCCCGTTATTGGAATCGAATGGGGCATTTCACTATGCCCCGGCTGACTGTAACGGAGTCACTGAACCTGACCACTCAGTATTTGTACTGGAGTTGGTCGATGCTCCCAATATTCGAGGTAACTGAATATTAATAAAATTCCCCTTTCTTTTTATTTTCACTGTATACTCGTGCTACAACACGACAACGCCGTCAGAGCTTAGATCCAAAATTGGCTCACGTCATCAAGGCCTTCTCCTCCATTTTTACCTTTAAGAGATCCATTTACCGTAAACAACATTCCCTGAAACGGCACAGAGAACAGGACAGCCTGAAACAGAATCGAACCCCATAATCAGGACCACATTCAGTCGCCCGACCAATTCAGGTCCTATATTGTGAAAGATGCCCATAGTAACCTGGATGTTCCCGTAATTGAGTCAAATTGGTCCTCGCGTCAGATTCGCTAAGACCCGTAGTAAGACCTGGATTTCCCGTAATTGGGTTGACCGGCGAATTCAGGTCTCATATTGGATAAGAGGACCCGGATTGGATTCTCGAAATTGGATCCAATTGGCTCTTCGAACCCGTCGTGTGAATTGGTCCTTCTCTTCCTGCTGACTCCCGTTATTGGAATCGAATGGAGCATTTCAGTATGCCCCGGCTGACTGTAACGGAGTGACTGAACCTGACCACTCAGTATTTGCACTGGAGTTGGTCGATGCTCCCAATATTTGAGGTAACTGAATATTAATAAAATTCCCCTTTCTTTTTATTTTCACTGTATACTCGTGTTACAACACGACACCGGGCGTCTGGCTGTAGAAGGTAGTATGGAGATTCACCGATAGTCAAGCAGTCTATCAGTTTTTGACGGCTGGAATATAAACGACTGCAACAATGTACCGTAAATCTATATGGATGCTCTTCGACTGCTTGTCGAAGTCTTTTTTTTTTTCCTAGCCGGTAGGTCTCTAGACGTTACAGAGAACCCCGAACAACCCAAACTGTTAATCTTCAATATCCCTTTGTACTTACGATCTTGTATCCATTGACTGTCCTGTTAGATTAATCCAATAAATTTCATTCACTCCGCATACTCAATCCTACAGACACCCTTTTAATCCTTCAATCAGAGATATAACTCGATTTTACAAAACAGTCAAGAGTATTCAAATCCACTTCATATAAAATCTCGATTCACCATTACAACACTGACTTCAGCAGCAATTGCCTTAGTCTTCCCAAAACTCTACGAAGAAGAAAAATCCAAAATCTATGTCTTTCCTTCCCCAACCCAAAGCATGAAGCTCCTCTCTCTAATTCCCTTGATCTTCAAAACCCTCCAATGAAAACCGAACTAGTAACCTTACAAAAGCTTGAAAACTAGCTCTCCCCGATTCCCTTGAGAAAAACAAAACCCCCTCCCTAAAACTATATTCTCCCCTAACCTTATCCATTGAATTTCTTAAATCTTCCATCTTAGATCCAGAATTGGCTCCCGTCGTCAGAGCTTAGATCCGAAATTGGCTCACGTCATCAAGGCCTTCTCCTCCGTTTTTACCATTAAGAGATCCATTTACCATAAACCCATTATAAGCTTTAACCAATGCTTTCACAATCGGCGGGTGACCGCGTTCGCTTTTCGCATTCCCTTCCGGATTATAAGCAGTAGTCAGTGATAGTTTAACTCCACATTTTTCAAAGAACTTACGAGCTTCTTGTGCATTTAATTCTCCACGATCTGCAGTGATTTTTCCTACGCACCCGTAACGGCAAATGACATCTTCAAGCAAAAACCTACAAATCCACTCTGTAGATTTTGTCCTCAATGCTCTTCCTTCTACTTGATTTGATAAATCTTCACGAGCTAAAACCAAATATCTCATCTGCCATAATCCAACCGGCATAATAACCAAATCAACAACCCATTTAAAATGAATAGCCAGAGGATACGTAGGATGAAGACCATCTTGATGTCGGATATTAGAATACGATTGACAGATTTCACATGACTCTACAAATGAGAGCACATCTCGATACATATTTTTCCACCAATATTGTTCCTTGAGTTTAGCAAAAGTAGCCCAAATTCCTCTATGCCCTGTCCATAAACTATCATGAAATTCTTTTAATAATTTTAGTTTTTCTTCCCTTTTGCCTATCACTCGTTGTGGCATCTCAATTCCTTTCTGTCGTCTCTTTCATAAGAATCCATCTCGAAGTAAAAATCCATATACTTTTTTTCTTATTTGTTTGAATTTTTCTGTAGACCAATTCTCCTGCTTAGTCAAGGTATTCAAATAATGACCAATATCCAATAATTCTCCTTCATAAGATTCTTCAAGAAATAGCTTGTCTTCTCTCTTGAGATTTGATATTGAATAGAATTTCAACCCGACATCATCAATGTCTTCAACCATTTCGTCCTCCCTCTCGTATCTTGCTCGAGATAGCATGTCTGCTACTAAATTGTCCTTTCCAATGATATGCTTAAATTCTGGATTTAGTGACTTAATATAAGCAATCCATCTCAACATTGCAATATCTGGCGTTGAACAGTTAATAATCATTCCAAGCAATGGCAAGCAATCTGTTTTAATTACTACTACTACCCCAATCAAATAGTCCTTTTCAGCTTTCATAGCCGAAACGACTCCCCAAAGTTCTCTTTTGACTTGCGAATATGCACGCTGACGAATACTTAAAACTTTAGCCCCAAATCGAACTGCAAATCTACTCCCATTCGAATCATCTTGACCCACCGCCCATCCAACGGTAATTGGACTAGCGTCTACAGTAAGAATCACTAGTCAATTGTACTTATAATCAACCTTCCTCAATATTGGAGGTGACATCAATAATTTCTTCAATCATTGCATTGCCTGAATATGCCTTTCTTTCCATTCAAATCGGTAACCCTTGCGTAATAGTTCATATAATGGATCCGCTATGTGAGCAAAATGAGGGACCCAGATTCGATAAAATACACATGCACCCAAAAACCTGCGAACCTCTGTTAAAGAATCACAATCCTCTTTCATCCTTCCAATTGCATCAACTTTAGTCAGATCTGGTTTTCTTCCGTAAGATCCATATAAATGTCCAACAATGACAACCTCTCGTACTCCAAATACGGACTTCAAACCCGATAATGTAAGATGAACTTCTCCAAGCCGAGTTAAAATCTTTTCACAATCTTGTATATGATCAACAACATATTTGCGACACCCCCTCGTATCTAAAGTTTCATCCTTGTCTCCTGCTCTGCACCCTTTTATAGGAACATCATCCAAAAAAGGTATAGTCTTTTCCAGAATAAAATCTCTCAATACCTTATTCATCCCATTCATCATATGCGCAACTGAGTTGGTCGCGCCTTGAGGAAGAGTGCACATTCTAACCAATCCAAGTAGTGTCCTCATTGTTGTCATATCTCTATTTCCTTCAGCAAGTTGAAATTGATCATAACCTGAATACAAGTCATCCATTGAATAGATCGCCCTTCCAACAAACGCCTCAAAAATTCATCCACAATAGGTCCAATTCCTGCATTCTTGACAGTTACTGCATTCACCGGTTGCATATCTTGAATAAACTGTAGTGACCCATTCTTCTTAGGTACCGTAAACCATCGACTAGAATACGGCGCAAATGAAGGTTCTAATATTTTCATCTTTATCTTTTCTTTCAATAGTTCCACCAATTTAGGTAAATGTGCCCTCGGTACTGGAATCGGTCTTAGATTCCAAGGTACATGCGGTACACTGAAGATAACCATAGGTATTATAATATTTGGATCCACACATCCAATTTCATGAGATTCAAAAGCAAACGATCTACCTTGTTTAGCCAACATCTTTTTGAAGCAAGTAATTTCCTCCGGCAATAAAGAACCATCAGAACCAATCTTCAATTCTTCAAAAGTCTCTTCAGTAAACTGATGTCCAATACTCATTGGATCTCTTAAACTTCCTTCTTTTGATGCTTCTCCCATTTGTTCTTTAGAATCCTCTGGTAATGGTCTGGCAACAGGCTTTACCTTCTTATCTGCCGTTTTATATCTCGTCTCTACTGTGACTTCTGGTGCTTGAAAAGATTCAAGCATGGTATAAACCTCTCTCGAATGAATCTCAACAATCTTATCATTATCTCCTAACCCAATAGATGTAATCAATTCCAATGAATCTTCCAGTCCATTTTCTTCATAAACACCCAAAATCCTCTCATCATCTTGCAATGTACCTATCTTGTGTAACTGTCCTTCAATATCATATAATCTTTTTCTTTCTTTTCTTTTAAAATCATCAACTTTCTTAAACATAATATTTCCATTCTCCAATATACCAATAAAACTCGCATCAAAAGCACCTTCATCTCGCGAGAGTACCTCCTCTTTTGTACCTCCATAATCTCGCTTTACAGTGGTACCTCCCCAAAATCCTTAAATCCTTCAATAATCTTTGGCAATGGTTTCTCCCTCAACCTATCTCAATTCCGTTCATGGTTAGGAGGTACTATTAGAAATTGTACAGCTTTCCTCCCATCTTCGCTCCGTACCCTTGCATAAGCAGAACCATCGTCAAGTACCTTTGTTTCCATCCGTGTTGCCGTGATATAAGGTTGTCCTAAAATCAACGGATAAGACGTTGTATCTTGAACGAAGAAATGTTGCTCCGTCGCAACATCCCCAATCCGAATTTTGACATCTGGACAAGCTCCATATAATTCGCCTCGTGTATTATTAGCTGTTCGTATTGCCCATCCATGTTCCATATCAATTGGCCATTTTTGCTTCTTATAAAGATCTTTAGACATGAGATTTATTTCAGAACCATGGTCCACCAAAGCAACTATTGGTTCTTCTATATCTCCTACCTTCACCAATACCTCAGGACTTGCCCTTGCCCAATGCTTTCCAGTATAATGGCTCAAAGTTTCCATTTCCATGTCACTAGAATCTTCGAAACGTACTCGTTGATTATACCCATTCTTTTCATTTGTTGGTTGCTTGTAACCAATATCAACCTCTTCTTCATCTCTACATATTCTTGCATCAATAGCATGACTCATTCCAGTTTCGCTCATTAATTACCTCTTTCGCTTAATGTTGTCAATGATAACATCATGAAACTCTTTCTTTACAATTCCCAAGACTTCTTTCAATGTGAATTCTACCTTAGCGTTTAATATACGTTCTTCCAACACCCCTTTCAAATTTGTTGCCGCTTCAATGTCAGAAAGTAGCTTATAAGCAATTGATTTGCCCTTATCTTTTGTCTCCGTTGTTTTTTCTCCCAATGATGCTGAGGTATCCTTTACAGGCAATTCTTGTGAAGCTGCCTCCTGAGCCTTGTCTCCTCAAGTTTGCCTCTTAAAAGAATTTCCTTCTCTAGTATCATCAAAATTTCCTCGTCTTTTTTCTTCCATCAAAGCTTCATGTTGGCTTTTAGCAATATATGCATGAACTGAAAGAGACTCAACAGGATCCTCCCAACCTGTTCTTCCTCGTATTGTAGCTGCAGTTCTCAATAACGCTTCTCGAGGTAATTTCCCTTCTTGCATTGTAGAAACGGCAGAAGCCCAAAACTCACTAGTTTCCGTACTCCCACCAATTTCATCCTCCACTCTAGCACCATAACTTGCACTTTCTCGTACTACTGTTTCATGCTCTTTTAAGTAATCTTGAATAAATGCTCTCATTCCTCCCTTGCCAAAATTGGTTTGAAGAAGATCCTCCCTATCTTTCAATGCTATCTTCCCATCTTTCCAGCAAATAATTCCCTGCCGTATCATATTATTAAATTCATTGCAATCTTTTCTAGTGTGTGAAGCATCATCACACCAAATGCATCTTTGTACATATCCTTGTTTTGAAACATTCTTCGAATTGTTTATAGAAGTATTCTCTTCAAGTCTTGCCAATTTGATTTGAAGATCTCGCATTCCTCGTATAATTTCTTCCATACCCATATCTGCTTTCTTTGACAAGGATGTCGAAGGTTGAACTGTAGGCATTGTTGGTGGTATTGTACGTACTGGAGCTTTGGGTGCTTGTACTGTTTTCGGAATATTGCTCCTATCCTTCCTCCTTTCTTTTTTTGTAAGCAATCCCACCGCATCTTCAACGTTCTTCCACTTCGTTGTCAATCCTTCATCTTCTTCTTTGTCTTCAAGAAGGGGTTCTAATTTCTCTTACAATTCTCCATCAGCAACTTGAAGAAATAGATCAACTTTGTTTGGCTCCAATGTCAATTTTTCTACCTTCGATAATTGAGAGTACTGCCTCTCAAATTCCCTTAGTAGCTCTGTTGCTTGCAAATTCTTATTGGGCCGTTCAATCCATCCCAGAAACAGCTTCTTAGTAATGCGATCAGCATCTTCCAAGAAATATTCGTCTTTCAATGCATGTGAAAAATCCTCCCATGAATTCCCACAACGATCCGTAATCGATGTAATGTGGTCCTTTATCTCCGGTATTGTGGCAAGTCCAAATAGTGCAACCATTTTCTTCTCAGAAACCCGATTTAATTCCATTTCACGAACATAACATCTTAAATACCTTGAAATATTCCTCCCATCAAATTGATCAATTTTATTGACCACTGCTTGCAATGCTTTGGTTGCCAAAGCTTCCTTTCGATCATTGCTTTGCTGTTGCTGCATTGACAATGAGAAGGCTTGAAACAAACTAGCAATAGACGGATCCATGTACATACCTTGTCCTTTAGAAGACTCCCCACCAGAAACTCCTCCCAAAAATCCTTCAAAATTTTTATTTTCGTTTCCATAAAAATAAAGATAAAATCAACCGAAATCCAATACCTTCTACCTCAAGCTTTCACGTCGGGTTCACCACTTATGTCGTATTACGTGCTGTCCTGCTCGAGAACGCGCCGGACGTCTGGCTTTAGAAGGTAGTATGGAAATTTGCCGATAGTCAAGCAGTCTATCAGTTTTTGACTGCTGGAATATAAACGACTGCAACAATGTATCGTAAATCTATACGGATGCTCTTCGACTGCTTATCGAAGTCTTTTTTTATTTTCCCAGCCGGTAGGTCTCTAGACGTTACAGAGAACCCCGAACAACCCAAACTGTTAATCTTCAATACCCCTTTGTACTTATGATCTTGTATCCATTGACTGTCTTGTTAGATTAACCCAATAAATTTCATTCACTCCGCATACTCAATCCTATAGACACCCTTTTAATCCTTCAATCACAGACGTAACTCGATTTTATAAAACAGTCAAGAGTATTCAAACCCACTTCATTTAAAATCTCGATTCACCATTACAACACTGACTTCAGCAGCGATTGCCTCAGTCTTCCCAAAACTCTACGAAGAAGAAAAATCCAAATTCTATGTCTTTCCTTCCCCGACCCAAAGCATGAAGCTCCTCTCTCTAATTCCCTTGATCTTCAAAACCCTCCAATGAAAACCGAACTAGTAACCTTACAAAAGCTTGAAAACTAGCTCCCCCCGATTCCCCCGAGAAAAAAAAACCTCCCTCCCTAAAACTATATTCTCCCCTTACCTTATCCTCTGAATTTCTTCAATCTTCCATCTTAGATCCGGAATTGGCTCCCGCCGTCAGAGCTTAGATCCGAAATTGGCTCACGTCATCAAGGCCTTCTCCTCCGTTTTTACCTTTAAGAGATCCATTTACCGTAAACAACGTTCCCTAAAACGGCTTAGAGAACAGGACAACCCGAAACAGAATCGAAATCCTGTAATCGGGACCACATTGAGTCGCCCGACCAATTCAGGTCCCATATTGGATAAGATGCCCGTAGTAACCTGGATGCTCGCGTAATTGGGTCAAATTGGTCTTCGCATCAGACTGGCTGAGGCCCGTAGTAAGACCTGGATTTTCCCGTAACTAGACTGCATTGGGTTGCCCCACCAATACCGGTCTCATATTGGGTAGGAGGATCCGGATTGGATTCTCAAAATTAGATCCAATTGGCTCTTCAAACCCGTCGTGTGAATTGGTCCTTCTCATCCTTCTAACTCCCGTTATTAGAATCCAATGGAGCATTTCAGTATGCCCCGGCTGACTGTAACGGGGTGACTGAACCTGACCACTCAGTATTTGCGCTGGAGTTGGTCGATGCTCCCAATATTCGAGATAACTGAATATTAATAAAATTCCCCTTCTTTTTTTCATTTTCACTGTATATTCGTGTTACAATACGACAACATTCAAGAAATAGAGAACCAAAAACCAGTGGATTCAACTCAAGAGCCTTCATTTGTTGACCTATCGGATGAGACATTATGATTGTCACAACCTTCAAGACGATGCAATCGAGATGAAGATCTTCAAGAACGACATGTTCTTCCTCGAATAGATGGCGAGATACAACGTGTTTGGTATCACGATTTAGGAAGGGACTCCCGATGTTTGGTGATTGTGCTAGAAGTAGGAACAACTCCTGATGGTATTTCAAATATTCTATTCAAAGGAAGTTACGAAGGCCTCAACAATGATCAAATAATTGGGTGGTCTTCCCGCCCTGGTATGGGACACTATCGATGGTTGAGAGGCCCTATCAATCATCTTCGAAGAGAACAAAGATCAGAGTATGTGGCGAATACAATTTGTCGCATCATAGAGTTCCTCGACATATGATGACTGCTCCTTGTGAAATTCGTCCCTAGAAGGGGGGGTAATATCATGGACATAATCATGTAAGCTAGTAATTACATATACAAATAGGTAGAAGTAGGTAGAAGTAGATAAAAGTAAGTAAATTCTAAAATATTTAATATGGAAGCTTCCTAGAAGCTTCATAGACACTGCTTTGACTTCATATGTATCTTTAATTGACTTTTTGGATTAGAAACGTGGTCAACAAGTCGACCATGTGCCACACATGTTGTTAGCTTAAAGATCAAGCTAACTATGTGGCCCACACGTAGAAGAACTTGCCTTGTAAGTCAAGGCATGTATCCTACAAAGTCAACACATATTGGAGGTCCTATGGAACGTCGCCATGTAGCCCTTAGTTAGATAGTATATAGAGACAAGAGTGAAGGCTTCTTCACTCTTGTCAACTCCTTTCTTGCTTTCTAGTCTAGTTTCAAGGATCTCTAGTTTTCTTGTCTTTTGGCAATAGCCATTCCAGTTTCTTTTTTAATATATATACTTGTTTATATATATTTTGTTACCTCTCTTTGAGTGAAGGCTCACTTGTTTGAATTGTTTTTTCATCGAGTTCTTGTCCTTGACACAAGGTCAAAATAGAGCTTTTGTTGGCAGTTTTGGACCTTTGGGATATTTTAGATGAAAGTGAAGAGTCTCCAAGCATGCATGCTGATGTTAAAGAGAGGAAGGACTTCACAAGTTGAAAAAAGAAGGCTTTTGGTATGATTGCCACTAATTTGGATGAAGCCAACTTTTCTCACATCATCTCTTGCAAAGAATGAGCAGAAGCATGGAAGACTCTTTATAATAAATATTTGAGCAAGAACTTGTCCAATATCATCTTCTCAAGAAGAAAATTCTTCACTTGTAAGATGGAAGAAGGTAAAGACCTCATGACTCATGTTAATAAGATAAGGGCCGTTGCTAATCAACTTGCAATTGTTGACAAGCTTTTAGAAGAAA
The DNA here is from genome assembly GCF_059467195.1 of Physcomitrium patens. Lineage (NCBI taxonomy): Eukaryota > Viridiplantae > Streptophyta > Bryopsida > Funariales > Funariaceae > Physcomitrium > Physcomitrium patens. Next base: position 4,151,631 of record NC_143410.1, read on the forward strand.
GTGATATTATCATGACCTTACTTATGAACCTTCTTGAGTCCTACAACTATCTCATTGTGGTATTGGAGTCCATCAAGCTAAAAGAACTCACAATGGATTATGTGACAGCAAGACTTGTCCATGAAGTAACCAACAGGAAAGAAAAAGAGCCCCAAAGTGAGGATTCGGCTCTCTTCTCAAGATAAGGCAAGAAAAGTCATTCTAACCAATGTGGCAATGTAGAAACTTGCTTAATTTGTGAAAAACCAAGTCACTTTGCTCGAAATTACTACAAGGCTAAGAAAAGAGATAGAGAAAGTGCAAACAATACTCATGATGAATATAGAGATGATGATTATGTATTCATGGCAAGTGAAGGCACTTCCATGGGTACTATGTCTAAGTGGATCATTGATTCTGGTGCTACTAAGCACATGATTCCATACAAGTGTTCATTTGATACTTATGAAAATATTTCAATAGTAAATATTTTCATTGGAGACAATGGCATAGTATAAGCTATTGGAATGGGCTTCATTTTTATAGAGATTGTTGTGAAAGACCAAACCAAAAAGATCAGATTGAAGGACGTCTTACATGTGCCAAAGATGAAAAAAAACCTCCTCTCGATGAGTAAACTTGTTTCACATGGTTGTAAAGTATAATTTGATAAGAATGGGTATTTTGTGAAGATATTAGAAGGAGATCATATTACAAAGGGCTTTATAAATGGCAACCTCTACTTCATCAAGTGTAAGAAGGTGAATGGAGTTGAAGTGGCCGCATTTGCTGAATTTCCTCAAGATCAAGAGAAGTTTGATATTTGATATTGACGCCTTAGTCATTTGAATGCCAAGAACATGAATGAGCTCCAATCCATGGTAAGTGGCTTAGATCTTGGTCATATAAGCCACAATACTATGACACTTGCTTATGAAGGTTGTATTCAAGGCAAACAACAAATGGCCTCATTTCCAAGTGGAGTTGTAACACGTGCAACCAAGTTATTCGAGATTGTCCATTTTGATGTTTTTTGACCTATGAAGATGCCATCAATAGGATATACAAGGTATTTTGTCACATTCATTGATGATTTTTCAAGGAAGGTTTGGATTTTCATCCTTAAAGTAAAGAGTGAGTATTTCACAAGGTTTAAGGAGTTTAAGGCATTTGTAGAGAAGCAATATGAATGCAAAATCAAGATATTGCATATGGACAATGGAGGTGAGTATATGTCAAAGCAATTCAATGATTTCTTAAAGATGCATGGTATTGCAAGACAAACCTCCACTCATTATACTCGACAACAAAATAGAGTTGCTGAAAGAACAAATCAGACCATTGTGAAGATGGCAAGGAGTATGCTTCATGCACAATACCTTGGACATGAATTTTGGGGGGAAGTAGTGGTGAATGCAGTGTACACAAGAAATAGGTGTCCTACAAGTGTACTTATATCAATGACGCCGAATGAAGCTTGGAGTAGGAGAAAACCTTGTATTTTCCACATGATGACCTTTAAATGCATAGTATATGCAAAGATATTAGATTGTATGAGATCAAAATTTGATGCAAAAGGTACAAACTGTGTGTTTGTTGGATATTATGAAGGTACAAAGGCTTATAGGTTCATGTGTTTGGAGACTAAAAAGATCATCAAAAGTTTTGATGTTGAGTTTTTGGAGCACAAGAGTGCTTGTGAGCACTTGGAGATGTGTCCAAGTAGGAATAATGGTGTGTTTGTAGATACATCTTTAAATTCATCAAAGAAGGAAGAAGACAAAGACAATGATGGTTGTAAAGGTGGAAATGAAGATGAAGAGGCAAAGAAGATGGACAAGAAGGCCTCTACAAATGCTAAGACTAGTAATGAAGAGCATGAAGATGTTGATGATGATGGTGATGAGGATTATGAACCTTTGAATGAGAAAAAACTATCTTCACAAAAAAAGAAGGTTATAGGTGACCATGGAGTACAACAAGTTGGATCTTCTTCAAATGAAAGGAGACATCCTTTGAGAGATAGAAAACAACGTGGTGGATGGTGGAAGGACCACATTTTTCCTCAAGTAATTAAAAAACATGCTAATGTTACAATTTTTATTGATCCGTTGAGTTTATGTAATGCAATGAAGTCCATGGATGCTATGAAGTAGAAAAATGCTATGGAAGAAGAGTACAAATCACTCATAGATAATAGAACATGGGAATTAACTCAACTTCCATCAAATCGAGCTTCAATTGGTTGTAAGTGGGTGTTTAGAACAAAGAAGGATGCAATAGACAATGTTATGAGGTATAAGGCAAGTTTGGTTGCCAAAGGCTATTCACAAGTTACTCGTATTGATTTCAATGAGACATTTCCTCCAGTGGCCAAATTCACCACCATTAGAACCATTGTGACAATTAGGGCACCAATGGACTTGAAGATGCATCAAATGGATGTAAAAATGGCTTTCTTGAATGGAGAATTGGAAGAAGACATCTACATGGATCAACCTCAAGGATTTGTTGAAGAAGGCAAATAATACCTTGTGTGTAAGTTGAAAAAATTCTTGTATGGTCTCATGCAATCATCAAGGGCATGGTACCAATGTATCGACACTTTCTTTGTGAATGAAGGATTTGTAAGGAGTGAAGCTGATCATTCTATGTATGTCATACAAACAAAAGCCTTCTTGCTGATTGTTATTCTTTATGTTGACAATTTAATCATCTTGACCAATACTTTGAAAAAAGATGGATTAGTTGAAATTAAAGCTAGCAAAAGAATTTGAAATAAGTGATTTGGAAGAGCTCCACTATTGCTTAGGAGTAGAATTTGTAAGAGATTGAGCTAAGAAGATCATTTCATTGAGCCAAAAGAAGTACATTGAAGAAGTGTTGAAACAGTTCAACATGGAGAAGTGTAAGTCCATTGAAATACCTTTGGAGACAAATTTGAAGTTGATGTAATTCGGATGAGGAATTTACTGAAGTTGAAGAAGAAATGAAAGATATTCCATACAAGGTAGTAGTAGACTCATTTATGTATGCAATGGTTGATACAAGGGTGGATCTTGCATATGCAGTGAGTGTTTTGAGTCAATACATATCAAAGGCTGGACCAATTCATTGGACAACCATTAAGAGGATCTTGAGGTACTTAAAAGCACTTTGAACTTCAAATTGTGCCTTGGAGGTGATAGTATTATATTGCATGGATATTGTGATGCGGATTGGGTTGAAGATGCAAATGATAGAAGATTAACAATAGAATATATATTCTTTATTGGAGTGGGAGTAATTTCATGGAATTGCAAGAGACAACCAACAATTGCAAGGTCTACAATGGAAGCGGAATACATGGCAGCAAGTCATGGTGCAATGGAGGCAATATGGCTAAGACAAGTTTTAGAAGACATTAAAGTTGTGCAATTGGAAGCAACTCTAATGAAGTGTGACAATCAATGATGCCTTACTTTTGCCAAGAATCCAAAGCATCATTCAAGAACAAAGCACATTGACATTCAACATCACTACATATGGGAGAAGATTGAGATGGGAATAATTAATATGAAGTATTATGCAATGGAAGACATGCTTCCTAATTTGCACACAAAAACATAGGTGAAAGATAGACATTACAAATTGACAAAGGGATTATGTTTATTAGCCTTTGACTAATAGTAAAGTAAGAATGTTAAAGTAAATGGAAGATAAATTAGAAGATAAAAGATATTATCTTACATAAGTTGCTAATCGTCAAAGGGCAGCAAAAGGATGAAAGAAAGTTATCAAGGTGGCGGCTAAGATTATAGGTGGCAGCTAGGATTTAAAGTGGTGGCTAAGTTAAGAGGAATCTAGGGTTTAGTTGAATGAAAGTAAGATGAATGCTAGCCAAAATGGATGTAATCTCTACCTATAAGTAAAGAATATTAAATGAGAGGTATCTCATTCCACACTTCTCTTGTGTCTAACTTTGCTATATTTTACTTACTTGTGTCTTGCTTATTGTGTTTCTTCAATATTTCTAACTTGGCATAGAGTCCCACATTTTTTAATTTTGGTGAAATACAACAAACATAAAGTTCATATTTTTTATGTTCTTAAAATAAATTAAAATATTATCTGGATAACAGATAACAAAGTTATCTAAAAAATCTTAAAAAATTTCATTCATTAGATGTTTGAAAGTTATTAGTGCATTTATAAGTACAAAAGACATGACTTTATATTCAAAATATCCATACCTTCTTTAAAATGCAATCTTCCATTTATCTCCTTCTTTAATGCATACCAAATTCTATGCTTCTTATAGATCTATTTTGTATAGATCTTAGCTTCATTCAACTAATCAAGAAGTTTAGATATCAAAAGTAGTGGTATCGTATTGTGGTTTGGTGTTAGCGACATGGTCCTTAGACCTTTCTAGAAACAAGTTTCTAGAACCTTCTAGAAAGAACTCTCTAGAAACTTCCAAAAGATTCCTTGAATATTCTCTTAGAATATTCTTCAAAGATTCTCTAAAGATTCTTTGAAGATTCTCTTAGAAGGCTCTAGAAGATTCTTAGAATATTCTAGTAGATTCTAGGAAGTTACTTGAGAAGCTTCATAGTTCTTGGGAAGCTTCTTGATGCGCTTCCTTAGAACCATAGACCAGTAGTATATATAGGAGTCGAGGCTGAAGAGTTTTTCAATCTCGACAACACATCTCTTGAAGCTCTAGCTCAATTTTCTTGGCGTTGCTCTTGTACTCATCTGATAATCTAGTTCTTGTCATTTCTTCTTGAACTTCTTATTTAGATTTCTTGTTTGTATTTTTGGTCCGTGACAGTTTGTCAAGACTACCTTTATCTTAATATCAGAGCTGAATCCTTCTTGTTTGAGAGCGGATTACCCCTCTTCTTGAAGGTATTCTAGTGCTTTAGGGGTTGCGGATTACCTTCCTCTAAACTGATATTTTCTCAATCACAATATCAGAGCTTAGTTCTTTGAGGCAGAGAGTGGACTACCCCTTTCCTTGGAGATACTTCAGCGTTCTAAGGGTTGCGGATTACCCTCTCTTGGACTGATATTAATTCCTTCTTTTTGTTTAGCATAGCTAGTAGAAAAGACTATTAACATCGATTTCAGAGCTTTGTCTTCTTGATAGAGTGCGGATTACCCCTCTTCTCGAAAGCATTGAGGCATTTTTAGAGGTTGCGGATTACCCTCCTCTAAAACTGAAATCGTTTAGTGTTTTTTTTTTTCTTTTCTCCGAGTAGGTTTTAGTGACAGGTAGTGCTACAATTTTCTCCAAGAGATTTAGCAATTTCTTCTTCTCTCAAAATTTTAATCCATCTATTCTCTAAATATGAAAGTAGACCAGGTCATAGACAGTGCATCTCCACAAGTAGACAATAGAGTGGCAACTCTTGCAGATCTTCAAGCTCTTATGAATAGTGTACGAAAGGAGATTGTATTTCTTCGCAATCCAAGTAAAGAACCTCAAATTGATCTAGTGACCGAAGAAGCTAGACGCAAAATTCATAGCCTACAATAAGAGATTATTCGACTGAGAGAAGCAAGACATGTGTCACATATGACCTTTATAGATACTTCAAGGATTAATATGAAAGAACCAAAAGCGAGTATGCCAGACAAGTTTGACAGAACAAGAGCCAACTTCCGAGGTTTTGTGCAACAAGTACGGCTTTACCTATGCCTATACCCTTCTCGTTATCCGAAAGGATTTACCCAGGTTGCTTTCATAGGTACTCTTTTATCAGGAAATGCTTGCTCTTAGTTTGCTCCACTCTTGGAGAAGGATTCTCCAATATTGTACGACCTAGAGGCTTTCATAGAGAGACTTACTGCTGCGTTTGGAGATAGCAATCGAGAAAGAGTGGCTGAAAGAAAGATACAAAATCTGCGACAAGGATCACGTTCTGCTGCAATCTATACTGCAGAATTTCAACAGCTTACATGTGATCTTGATTGGAATGATAAGGCGTTCATGACACGATTTCGATATGGACTGAGAGATGATGTCAAGAACTTATTGATCACCATGCCTAAGGCGGATACTTTAGAAGAACTTATATCTCAGGCAATTATTTGTGACAACCGCCTCTTTGAATTACGACAAGAAAGACGATCAAGCTGGAGAAATGATGGAGCATTTGCTACATTTTCAAAAGGTCCAGAGAATCACTCCACAGATCCTGAATCCATGCAAATTGATGCGGTACGTTTCAAATCTCTCACAGCTGAGGAAAAGAAGCGACGGTTTGAACAAAACTTGTGTTTATATTGCGGAGAAGCGGGCCATAAAGCTGTAGATTGTCGGAAGAAACACAAGCCTCAAACAACAAGACTCAGGAGTACAAGCATGCAGGAAAACAAGGACGCCCAGCCACAATAGGGACCGTGCGGCTGGACATCTCAACATCCAAAATTAATCAAGGTCCCTTTCTCTCAGCTCAACCTTCAGATTGTTTTATGGTACCTTTACATCTGGATATTCAAGAACTACAAGTCGATGCTTTATTAGACTCGGGTGCATTCGCTTGCTTTATAGATGAAGAGTTTGCCAAGCTTCACAATATTTCTCTTGTAAAGAAACTTAAGCCTGTCCATGTAGAAGTCATAGACGGACGACCATTGTCTTCGGGCAATGTTATCCATGAAACTAAACCATTGAAGGTACGTCTTGAAAACCATGAGAGCAATATTGTGTTTAATGTTATCAAGACCCCTTCATGTCTTATCATTTTGAGACTATCTTGGCTTGATAGATATAATCCATTGATAGATTGGAAGTTGCAAAAAGTGACATTTCCAACAAACTCCTTGAAGGTGGAATCTGCCAAGACAATGTCTAAAAACAAATCCTTGTTTATAGGTGCAAGGGCTTTCATGAAGGAAGCCAAGCAAAATACACCTCTTGTCATCTTCGCAACTTCGACTCAAGAAGATGCAACTCCGATTTTGATTATTCCAAAGCAGTATGAAGAATTCAAAGATGTCTTTGAAAAGAAGAATGCTGATATGCTACCAGAGCATCGACCCTATGACTGTGCCATTGAATTGCAAGAAGGAGCACAACCACCTTTTGGACCAATCTACAATTTATCGCAGACAGAGTTGACTGAGTTGCGGAAGTACATTGACAAGAATCTAGCCAAGAACTTCATCCGTCATTCGAAGTCGCCAGTTGGGGCACCAATCTTATTTGTGAAGAAGAAGGATGGCTCACTACGGATGTGCGTGGACTATCGAGGTCTCAACAAGGTGACAAAAAAGAATCGCTATCCACTGCCTTTGATCTCTGGTCTTCTAGAACAACTTGGGCGTGCAAGGATCTTTACAAAGATTGACCTAAGAGGAGCTTACAACCTTGTACGAATTAAGGAAGGAGATGAATGGAAGACAGTGTTTCGAACAAGGTATGGCCATTTTGAATACAATGTCATGCCATTTGGTCTTACTAATGGTCCAGCGGTCTTTCAACACATGATGAATGACATCTTTTGAGAGCATCTAGACAATTTTGTTGTCATCTATCTAGATGATATTTTGATATTTTCTAAGAACGAGGAAGAACATGAGAAGCACGTTCGTCTGGTACTCAAAAAACTACGGGAGCGAGGACTCTATGCCAAATTGGAGAAGTGCTTATTTCACCAAACTGAGATGGAGTTTTTGGGATTCATCGCGACTACGGAAGGCTTGAAGATGGATCCAAAGAAGGTGGAAGCAATCATGTCTTGGGAAGTTCCGAAGACGGTTAGGGACGTACAATGTTTTCTTGGATTTGCTAACTACTATCGGATCTTCATCAAAAATTATTCTCAAGTTGCTGCCCCCTTCACTCGGTTAATGTGTAAGGACAAGCTCGAATGGGGACCTATCGCAGAAAAAGCATTTCAAGATTTGAAGATGGTATTTACTACAGCTCCAATCTTGGTACATCCGGACTTTACAAAGGCCTTTTATTTGGAGACAGATGCATCGGATTTTGCTTTGAAAGTTGTACTTTCACAGATGGGCGTAGATGAGAAGCTCCATCCAGTTGCGTTCTATTCTCGAAAATTCTCTGCTGCTGAGATCAACTATGAGATCCACGATAAGGAACTCCTTGCTATAGTAGATTCTTTCCAAGAGTGGCGCCACTTTCTCGAAGGAACTGCACATCCAGTGATCGTATATACGGATCACAAGAATTTGGAGTATTTTATGTCGGCTCGAGTTTTGAATCGACGTCAAGCCTGGTGGAGTATGTCGCTATCCAGGTTCAACTTTATTATTACTTATCGGCCTGGGAAGCAACAAGGGTTGTCCGATGCATTATCAAGGAGATCATATCTTGCGCCAAAGGCTAGAGATGCAGCATTTGATCAACAGTGCACGACATTGTTGAAGCCAGAGAAATTTCGGCTCAATGCAGCTATTGTACCAATTGATGCTGACTTCCTCGACCAGGTACGGGCCGCAACCATTGAAGATTCTCTAGCCCTTGATATCAAGCAACATGCTAGTGATGATAAATTCAAGATGAAAGGAGATCTAGTATATTTCGAAGAGCGGTTGTATATCCCAAAAGGGCCAACACGACTCCGAGTTCTTCAATCTCGTCATGACTTTCCAGCTGCGGGACATTTTGGATTCAATAAGACCTTGGAACTTATTTCCCACGATTTCTGGTCGCCTCAAATGTGGAAGGATGTGAAAGATTTTGTTGTATCTTGTGACATTTGTTCAAGATCCAAAAACCCTCGACATCGGCCTTATGGACTTCTACAGCCATTGCCTATTCCGCGTCGACCATGGTCTTCGGTTTCCATGGACTTTATTACGGATCTACCACCATTGAATTCATTTGACAACATTTTTGTTGTCGTAGACCGGCTTATAAAGATGGCGCATTTTGTCCCTTGCAAGAAGACATCGTCAAGCGAAGACACAGCAAGACTCTTTCTTGATAATGTGTATCGATATCATGGTCTACCAGATGATATCATATCAGATCAAGGAACCCAGTTTGTGTCAAAGTTTTGGAAATCTCTTTTTGAAATATTGAAGGTGGATATCAAGCTTTCTTCGGCATTTCATCCTCAAACGGAAGGCCAAACAGAATGGGTGAATCAAGTTTTAGAGCAATATTTACGTTGCACCATCAACTATCAACAAGATGATTGGGTCATATATCTACCGCTAGTCGAGTTCGCATATAACAACACCCTTCTTGCATCAACTCAACAAACGCCATTCTTTTCCAATTATGGATACCATCCGAAGCTTGACTTATGGAGTTCGTCAACGATTAACAATCCGACAGCTGAAGGATTGGTGAAGGAGCTTTTGCAGCTTCAAACTACATTGAAGCTTCAATTGCAAATTGCCCAAGAATCTTACAAGGCGTCCGTGGATAAATTTCGGAATCAGGTACCTAAATTCACGATTGGAGACAAAGTTTGGCTGCTTCGACGAAATATTAAGACCAAGCGGCCATGTGACAAATTGGACTATCGGAGATTGGGACCATTTGTTATCCAGAAGCAGATCAATCCTGTAGCGTATCGTTTGGAGTTACCAGCTACTATGAAGGTACATCCTGTCTTTCATGTTTCTTTGTTGGAGCCTTATCGAGAATCATCTTTTCCTGGAAGAGTACAATGTCCACCACCTAGCATAGAAATAGAGAACCACGAAGAATACGAGGTGGAAATGGTCCTCGATTCACGGCAAAGACGAGGTAAATTAGAATACTTTGTGCATTGGAGCGGTTACGATATTAATGAACGACCATGGGAGCCGACTGAAAAACTCGCGAATGCGCCGCAAAAGGTACAGGAGTTTCATCGATAATATCCTGAGAAACCCAAGCCAGTTCGACGATAGCTTCTTACTGAAGCTTGCTCATCTAGAAAACAGAAAAGAGGAGAGAGCACCACCAAAATCCATAGTTGATGTAGTCATTCTCTACAAGATAGCGTAGAACTTTGTTAGTAGCCCAAGTTTGTTCTTATTGTTTTAGCCTTTGAATATGGATAGCCAAGATACTACACTTGTCATGTCATCTCAAGCAACTAGCTCACGAAGACGACCGCGAGATGAAGAACCGCCTGCACCACGATGACGTCGAAGGATTCCGAGCAACAGATCGCTGGTGATTGTATTTGAGGTCGAGCCTGCCTACAATGGTCAGCCAGAAGGAGTGTTTGCAGGACAATTTCACAATGAAGACACGGAGGTTCATGCTTAGTCAGAAGTTGAAGGCGTGGGCCACTACCGTTGGCTTCAAAGACCATTGTATCACTTGCCTCATGAACAACAATTGGAGTTCATAGCAGAGGTTATGCGACAGATCTTCATTTTCTTGCGTTGGTATTGACTGACGATAACATTGCTTCTCGGAGACCTCGAAGCTAAAGGAGGAAGTGATGTTAGGGACATAGTCCTTAGACCTTTCTAGAAACAAGTTTCTAGAATCTTCTAGAAAGAACTCTCTAGAAACTTCCAGAAGATTCCTTGAATATTCTCTTAGAATATTCTTCAAAGATTCTCTAAAGATTCTTTGAAGATTCTTTTAGAAGGCTCTAGAAGATTCTTAAAATATTCTAGTAGATTCTAGGAAGTTACTTGAGAAGCTTCCTAGCTCTTAAGTAGTTGCTCGAGAAGCTTCATAGTTCTTGGGAAGCTTCTTGATGCGCTTCCTTAGAACCATAGACCAGTAGTATATATAGAAATCGAGGCTGAAGAGTTCTTCAGTCTCGACAACACATCTCTTGAAGCTCTAGCTCAATTCTCTTGGCGTTGCTCTTGTACTCATCTGATAATCTAGTTCTTGTCATTTCTTCTTGAACTTCTTGTTTAGATTTCTTGTTTGTATTTTTGGTCCGTGACATTTGGCTACCATGTGTAAATAATAGGTTTATATATTTAATACACAATATATTAGATAACATGGTGAAAGCCATGTAAGTAGATTTTTATCACATATAAGATGTGGATAGATTACTACCTCAAAAAGAAGTTATTTAAAAGGGCTTTTATTAGAATTTATATAACTTTATTTTCTTTTGATAGTGACTTTGAAGTTGATCTTATTAGTAGTAACTTTTAAATATATAGAGTCACCTTTGCTAGATATTGCTGATCCTTTAAGTCTTATTTTGTTTCTTTTATATTGTGTTTAGGGCATATATTGTATAAACCTTGTAAAGAAAAGAGTTGGAGAGGAATTTTGGTAGCAAAAAAGGTAGTTAGAGCACCCATATGAATGAATGGAGATGGATGATATAAATCTCCATTCCTATTGGTCAAAAATCATGACCAATGGTCTTCAAGGAGGCTGCCTAAGGCCATATTAGGGACTAAGGGTACACTTTTGAGCCATTCCAGCTTTTGGAAGCTAAGGATGACAATTTCAGATTTTTGGCTATGATTTTGGTACAAATTTTGAGTCAATTAGAGTTTTTATGAAGGAGATATAGGTGCTCAAAGTTTAGGTGTTGATTTTGTACCTATTGTCACTCTTTTGGATATAACGCACATGTATGGAAAGCAAAAGAGGATTGGCAATTAGAATTAGAGAGAATTTTTTGAGACTACACCTTAGGCATATTGTTTGATGGATTCCAATTTGGAATGAAGAAAATATTAGAAGTTAAAGTCAGCACTTAAAATCTAAGGGTAGTAAGTAATCTGATTTACTAGTGGTTATGTTTTGAGCTATATCTTAAGTAATTTGATAAAATTTTGGTTCAAAATTTTCTAAAGTGTATGCAATTATGTTAGTAAATTTTATGTATAAATTTTGTAGCATTTTGATTTTGGAGGTATACAAAAAATATTTGAGATATACAAAAAATATATCTCAAATAGTTCAAGGTAAAAACATCCTTTGCAGAAAGACAATGTTTTGAAAAGTTTTATTATAATTTGAGCTTTGGTGCAAAATAAAAGGATTTTTGGAAGATAAGACATCATATATAAGCCAAAACTAAATTCTCTACAGCTAGGTATCTAGTATATTTTCAGATTGCAAATCATGCCATACGACAATAGTTACTTATTTTTAATGATGATTTTGTTGAGTCCTCAATAATTGACACATGTTTGCAATGATCTATTCTTTTTCTTTACAAATAAAATTAGAGTTCTTATTGTAGATTTGAAATGGCATATGAAAATCTTAGTCAAATTTTCTTCAATATAATCTTTGAATTTAATCAATTGATTTTATAATAAATTATAAATTAGTCCAAACAACAGTTGAATTTCTTTTTGGAGGTCAATTAAGCAATCTTAGGAATAATATTCTAATAGAGTATTTACATTCTTCTTCTTAAATACATCTTAAAAATCTTGATATTAGCTTAGAATGCTACTTGAAGTCTTTCCACCATTAAAAATAGGTATAATATAAATAACATAAGATAATTCTTCTTTTGCAGCGTACAAGAAAGCTCTCGCACTTACAAATATAAGTATAATTCCATTAGACTTATTACTTTCTATTTGATCAACTATATTCTTAGTTATACTTTCAAAAAAGTAAAAACTATGAGAAAACTAATCTATTTTTGAATTATTTTTTTTTAGCCATGATAAATCTAAAATGATTGGATTGAAAGAAGATATGATGATATTAAATATTATAAAGTTACTATGACCATTATTTGTTACTTCTATAAGAAAGATTTTATGAATAATACTTGCTGAAGATAATAGACAACCATCTATGACTTCTATGTAAATAGGTTTTATTTTCTTTACTAAAGATATGCTATGTCTTTTAATAAATTTTTTATCTAAGAAATATGGTGAGGCTCTTCAATCTAATAAGGCAGACGCTTTGTGATGTTTATGTCTTAAAATAATATTTATTATAAAACAAGGAGAAGATTTTGAGGAGAGAATAGAACCTTCACTAAGCGTTGTATAAGATTTTAATTGCATGGTGTCATGTTGTAACATGACTATATAGTGAAAATATAATCAAAAATAAATTTTTAATTAATATCTAATTATCTTGATTCAATAATAATTTAAAATATTTAAATATAGCTTTTATAAAAATATCTTATTTTATTTTCTTGTCTTAATAATTAGTAGATTAAAGGTTGGTTAGTAATTTTTCCTTTTAGGCTATAGAGACTCTTTTATTGCCTTGAAAAGACCATAAATTGATAAAATCAAGTTAGAATAGATAAATAATTAAGATGATTGATATTAGGATTAAGGTGAAGATAGGATTGGGCTAAAAAAAATCCCTAGGATAGGTTAGATTGTTACTCAGAGGTCAACTATTTGTGAGACAGGGTCAAAATTAGACCTCTAGCCTTTAAAACGATGACTTAGGGCAAAATAGGAGGGCATTCAAAGATCATTAATTATGATTGGAGAGCTAAATTAAAGCTTATTTTAAAGATGTAAGGCTTGTTTTTGTAGGATTTGATTTGCCTTTGGAATTTTTATTCAAAATCAGGATTTATACAATTTATACAATACAATTAGGAATAACACTCTAAAGTAGTTCATAAAATTGGTGTCACATTCAAAATTAAAAATTCAATAGTGCTTGATTTATTAGGTGTACTAAGTATATGTAAAATTTTGTAATAATTTAATAGTGCAGTTAGGAGATATCTGGATTTTGATACAAGAAGGTATCAGAAGTTGGCAGTTTGGGATTGGATAGGATTTTTATAATATCTAAAGATATATTAGTTGGATCAAAGTGAAATTTGGCATAGTATTAAAGAACTTAAATATCAAGTTATAAACCAATTTTGACTTGAAGTTAACAATTAGAGAAGGAGAAATCACTATTAGAACATTTGTATCAACTTTCAAGTTAATGGCCAAGTAACATAAATATGGTTTTTGGGCGTTTTTTTACAATCTATAAATTGTATTGGGGTAAATTCTTCTTAAACACATAGAAGACTTATAGTGGCATTTGTATGTAAAATTTTATTCCAAATAGACGATTAAATTAAGATCTATAGCTTACTTAAGCTTATTGATTTTTTTTCAAGCCTCAAAATTATCTAATTATAAAAATAATAAGATAATTGGATAAAATTATCTTAGTTCTTTGAGACTGTAAAATTCACTTTTCAATCCAAGTTATAAGATGGCCTCAATTAAGAGTTTTTTGTTATTGATGGTATAAAGTGGATAAAGTAAATAGTAAGAATAAAAAAAGAATAAATACAAAATAATTGAAATGAATGAAATCAAGCAATTACACAATATAAAACTTAGTCTAGTCTATTCACTAAGTTTTTATTGAATTAAATATATATATATATATATATATATATATATATATTATTTTTTATCTTTCCAATGGTATAAGAAAAATGAAAATTCGAGTTACTATAAGTAATTTATGAAGGTTTAAAAATTACAAGTAAATAAATAAAAAGTTAAGTGAAAATATTTTACTTCAATAATAACTTGCTTATAAATCAAAGGTTCAAACCTCACCAATGCTTACATGTAGTATATAAGAGTATCTAAGAGAGGCAACGAGGCCTTAGACTTATCTTCCTAACTACCTTCAAGGTGCTACAACCCATATAGAACTTGTGCATCTCCCTTCTTTTAAGAACTACACTAGTTGCTAGTCCTCCTATTTTCTACTAATAGATTTAATATTTTTATAATTTTGACTATATCATGGTGTTCAAAATTATCCAATTAGCCTCCAAACCTTACATGGCCTTCTAATCTTCCTCCACTTCTTCATAATGACTCCCAAAATATTAAAACTCATTTTTATCAAACTCTTAAAAATTGCTCTAAAAATTCTAAATAAATTCTAAATAAATTCTAAAATTTCCTATGATGGTTTTATGATTCTAATATCAGTTTAAGGCTATAATTTCCTATATTGATGATTTTTTATAGTAATAAAATAAATTTAAATCCACTATAAATCCTACTTTTTATATAAATAATTAAAAAGATATGAAGTTCTTTTTTATATTTCTTCTAGCTACTAATTAAAAGTTATAGTTTTTTATAAATAATATGTATAGATAGAAGGCCAATATAAATATTGACCTTAATAAATAATCTTTAATATTCAATAATAAATAAAAAAAATACTAAATAAATTAAAATAATTACCTCCAAGACTTACTAAGATTCCATTTCAACAACTAACATTTTAATTTTCTATTTGTCTAAATATTTTTATAATATTTACCATATATTATGATTTTAGGTACTTTAAATACATCTTTTTGTTTTAAAATAAGTAGTTAGCTAATTTAGCGACTCACATTCTCTAACATTGGAAAAATGTTCCACTATAGAAAAAAAGATATGATTTGATGGAAATATTGAAGCATCTCCAATCATATCTATATCTTAGCTCCCTGCCATTCTTGTAGCTTCTTGTAGCAGTAAATTGAGTTGATGCATTACAAGCTATATTATCTTCACTTGCTTTTACATTTATGCCATTGTATTCTTGATTTCAAGAAGCTTTGCCATGATAACACTTAAAGAAAGGAAGATTTTTGATATTGCTTAAGACAAATAGATGAAAAGACTTAAAAATAAAGAAAAAAATACTGAGGATAATATTAGTTTAGAAGAGGATAATTTCCAACTTCTAATATGCTTAAAGCTTATTAAGAAAAAAAAAAATCATTCTTAATTAAGAAAAGATGAAGCTCTGATATTATAAGTATACTCTTATCAATTTGTCAAAGATAAGAATTCAATAAAATTAAATAAATAAGTGAGACTCTCTTAAAAAAATATAAAAAAATAAAAATAGAAAAGTATGTATATTAAAAAAGAAACTATAATGGCTATTGCCAAAAGTTAAGAAAATTAGAGACTCTTAAAAATAGACTAGAAAAAAGAAAAAAGTTGACAAGAGTGAAGAAGACTTTACTCTTCACTCTATATATACTATCTACCTAAAATCTATGTGACAATATTCCATAGGACCTCCAAAAATGTGTTGACTTTGCATGACATGCATCTTAACATGCAAGACAAGTTTTCTATATGAGCGCCACATAATTAGCTTGTTTCACAAGCTACCAATATATGTAGCATGTGGTTAGATTGTTAACCAAGTTTCTAACCTACCAATCAACTACAAACACATATAAAATCAAAACAGCATCTAAGAAGCTTTCACAAAGCTTTTTTATAAGATATTACAAAATTAATCTATTTTTACTTACTTCTACCTATTTATATTATTCAAAGAATAATTACAATAGATATATACATCCGTGACATATAATCCTTTTTTTTCTTCTTTTACTTAATAGCCATGTTACAATACCACAACATCATCTTTCAAGAGTTTTTTTATTTTTTATTTTTTTATTCATATAAATTAATCTTAAAAAAATCTTATAAAAGTTACAAAAAAATTTTATATTAGCTTACATACTTTGTATTTAAAAATATATTAAATTGCCAAAGACAACACATTTATTTTAATATATAACAGATTTATTATGAATTAATCATATTTATAGATGCATATTAAAAATATTTGTATAATATATTTTTTTCTTTAAAAAATAATTAAAAATTAATAAATGATTATATTTTATTGATTTAAATATTATTTTATAAATTTAATATATTTTTTTTATAAATACATTGAAGTTAATTGGGCATATATCTATATATATATATATATATAATAGCTAAATTTTATTACATCTAAAAATATTAAAATAATATTTATTATGTTAAAATATGGAATTCATGTGATTTCAAATATTATATGATACTATCAAATACTAATTTTTATATTACTCTAGTATAATCTCTCAATGTAAGCAATGCTTTAGTGATGATTAAAATCTCTTTTTTTCTTCTATTTATAATATATAAGAAGAATTTGGAATATAAAATTATTGTTGGTATTATTTACAAGGATATAGCCAATGCTTTGGATGAATGTCTATGTCTTGCATGTCTTGTCTTTATTTAGGATAGTTATTCTTACTAATATTTTTATTAATTTTTCATATAGATCTAATTATAGCTCATTACATCAACAATATTTTGTATCACCAACTTATATGTAATAATTTTCTTCTATAAAAAAATATTCTCTTAGAATATTTTTTCTTCTTCTTGTATTAATCATATCTATACACATGAATTTTTATATAAGTCATGCTTAAGATCCTACAATCATCCACCATCATATATACAAAGATTAATTTTAATCTTGTAGAAATAATTTAATTTATATATGTATATATATTAAAAAAAAAAAAAAAAAAAAAAAAAAAAAAAAAAAAAACTTCAAAGCATTCTATAGTCTAGTTTTTAACAAAAAAGACTTCATTTTATACAAAGCTACATTGGTACCTTCCACTAAGAGAGTCTATAGAGTGTAAATAATGGTTTTACTCCATGCTTAAATATAAGATTATTTGGACCCTCTAGTACTCCACTTTCAATAAGATCTTAGTTTTTTTTTTTTTTTTTTTTTCAACCAAAATATAATATATTCAAACCAAATAGTTGAGGTGAAGCTTTTCTATGATCTTTCTTATCATTCAATCTAAAGTTTCTTTTATATAAGTAATCCAATAGTAGCCTTTTTTGATATCCAACATTTATAATTTTTTATTTTTAAAATTTTTATGTGGGTTGGAAATCTATTAATGAACCATACATGAGACATGCAAGATATCTTTTTTTATTGCTCTAATATAAATTTGAATAAAATTAATATTTTAATAATCTAAAAAAATATTATCCAAATAGTGAATCTTCTCTCTTCATAAAGACTAGTGGATGCAATATGTCCAAATTCCAATCACTAAAATTTATAATTCCTCTAATAGAGATTTAATGTAAACCCCAATAATACTAGAAGTTGGTGATTTCTTTTCAAAAATCAATTGCATTATAGATACCAAAAATCTTTTGTTGACTAATCAAGATGGAAAATTATACATCAACTAAGCAGAATATAAAGAATACAACAAAAAATGTAGATTAATACCATCCAATAATAATGTCAATTAAACATTCTATTTTTCTTTGGTGAAGTCTTCATCAAAGGTGTAAGCTTTCTTCCAAGCTAAAATATTCACTATCAATGTCATCTTGTTACTTATAGATTAATCATATAAGTGCCATCTCAGCAACTCTTCAATTGTGAGTGAATAATACATCTATTATAGCTAAGATATAAAAAAATTATTTTAAGTTTTTTTTATTGGTATAATATTTGAATTAGACTCATGTATAGATTTGTTATATCTAGAGCATTTATTAAACTCATTGTTATTTTTTTAGAAAAAAAACAAATTTATTTAGATAATAGTAGATGATTTTGTACTTCAAGTCTAACTTTTTTGTGTAGTTTAGGCCTAGTTCTTTATGTAAGTTTACTATAAAAATCTCCAAAGAAACATCAATATTATTGCAAATATTTTTTAGCAACCACTCACATTTCAACATCAAGAATTAAATCATTCATAATTTTTTATTCTATTTATTTGTATTTATTTTAAGGCATATCTATAATATTCTAATGGATTTTTATTAAAAAATCTACATATGCTAAGAAATATTTTTATTTTTTAGATATAGATATTTTGATAGATATGCAAGTTCTTTGAGGACTAATTAAAATTAGAGTGTATCACAATCATTTTACTCTAGACTATATCAATCTGTATATAGGAAGAAAAATCATCCAATGTACTTGCAATACACACAAAAGAGACAAAGCTAATATGTTAGTACTCAAAGTATTTAGATTCTTCATGGTTCTTCAACAAAGTTGTTTAGTAACTATAAATGCAAGTGAAGAGGCTTTGAAGATAGGAATAAAGGCCCCTTAGTATAATTCAAAGATTCAAGTGACAACTATGTCAAGGCATAAACCTCTCATCTTTGATCTTTATTACCAAATCAAATACAACTAATTCAATGACCACAATCTTTTAAAAGTTGGGCCAAATAGAAGAACAAATATTTATTATTACACTCCAATGGAACGTAAGTAGGTACATTAGAACATATGTGGCATTAAGATATAATATTTTTTATAAAAGAATTTAATCTTGTGCATAGATAGATAAAATAAGATGAAAAGATAAAGAATAATTTTTTTAAGTAAATTACTAACAAATATGACTTTGTTGGAAAATTAAATATTATCTAAAAGATATTTTTTAAATATAAATTTTTTTTATACCCATTATATAGTATAAATTTGGTATAAATAAGTATATCAAAAATAAAGAAAAAAAGCCAAAAAATGTGAAATAAGAACATTGGGATGACTTAATGGCATTATAGAGAGGTTAGAGAGTGATTCAAAAAAATCAATCTATATTAAATATTGTACAGAGGAGACCTCTTAAACAAAGAATTTTTAAATTCTAATGTACATCGCTTGTTGTGGAATTAGTAAGCTTTTTTTTATTTCTATTGAAGTTTGGAGCAATTTCAGTTTAGAATTTAATGATCACTAAATAAAATGTTACTATTAATGTTGTCAATGAATGAATATTATTAATGTTGTATAGATAAGTTTAGACTTTGATCCACAATATTAACATTGATATGTAAAAGCATTCATTATAACTAAAGAAGTTGCTTATGAAAGATGAGTTAAAAGCAAATTCTGATTAATAGAAGGAGGAGAAAAAAAAAATAAAAAATAAAAAATAAAAAAACTCAAAAAAAAACTCAAAAAAAAGATATAGCTATTTAGTAGACTTGAATACAAATGTGGAAACAAATTAGCATCTTGATAGAATTGACATTGCTATTGTTGAGAATAGAGCTAATATGTAAGATTTTAGAAATTATTATGCGAATTCTTAAATAATCAAAATACAAAAGAAAGTGGTAATGGCTTGGACTATCTTATGGTAGTGAATGATCTTATTTTTCTACTTCCATCATTATAGCTGGCATTAGATATACTTAATAGTCAAGAAGGTCTACTTAAAACAAAGTTTAATAAATATGGGTATCAAAAGTTATTTGAGGACTCTAAGCTTAAGATAAAGACAAAAAATTTAAATGATGATGGCTATAGTAGAAAAAGCTTTATTCACCTCTTTTAGTTATATTAGAATAGAGAGTATACAAAAAAAAGTGTTTATTGAAAAGAAACTTTGTAAAGAAGATGAAGATGGAGATGCTTTATTAGTTACAAAAATATTATAATTTATGGTTTATTAATGATGCAATTGAGCATATAATTTTAGAATTTTTATAAAAATTTTATAGTTAAATTAATCAAATATTGAAGAATTGCACAAGTATTACTTACTCACTTTATTGTATAGAATGTATATGTATTTTTACATAAGAATCAACTCAAAATTGATAATTATTTTCATTATTTTAAAGAAATATAATTATACTTAATTAATCAACATATGTAGTTAAAATTGCAGCCACAAGGCTGTGATGGCAATCATGAAGAATACAATTGCTCTATAAAAAAAAAAAAGCAAAATAAGTCAAAAAGAAAATACAGGGTAATAGGATATATTGCACTATATAATGATGTTGTTAATATATGTATTATTGAATGGAGACATGCATATCTAAGGATAACATATAAATATAATATTAAATGCAAAAATTGTCATCCACCTCTTATATTTGATTTAGGCAATAAAATTGAAAGCTGCAATTCTTTCTAAGATGTCATTTATTTTTATCATGTATGTATTAAAGATATGAGATAAAAGATTTTAGAACAGCATACACTATATTCTTTTAGTCTTTTTATCCAATTAGCCAAGTAGTTAGATATGATCATTGCTATGATAATTTATGTTGATGCGAACTAAAGAAATTAGAACATGTAGAGAGATTATAGCATTAGGATCTTATGCTTTCAAAAAAAAAGTAGTATTGGATTAATGATAAATAATATTTCTATTATTACTTATTTTATTTTAATAATCTAATAGAGCTTATTTAATAATTAATTTATTTTATTCAAAAATAAAATTAAAAAAATAAAATAAAAGAACATGATATATAAATAAAAATGCATTCTTACAACAAAGATTAGATGCAATGAGTATGATGCATTAGCCAATATATATAAATATGCATTTTTTTCTTTAATTTTTAGATTTAGCAAAGAATTTATCTTAAATGATATTATATACTTTTGATTTATTACTTTATATTATATATTTATGATACTTAATTGTAGTTTTTCTTGTTAGTTTAAGATTAAAAATAAGCCTATTGAATCTAGTGATGACATTCTTGAAGTAATCAATATGGTCTCAAAAAAAATATAACCAATTCAAATATAAAACCAATAGTAGAGCTTTCTTTTAAAGTAAGTGGTATTGATATAGATAAAATGTTGCCTATATTTGTACTACTAGAATCAACAAGTTGTTGACAAAAAAATAGAAGACATAGTAGGCAATAAAGGAGTAGAAAAAGAAATGTCAAAAAAGAACAATACAAATCAAAGAAAGAATAGAAACACATATGAAGAAAAAGAAAATAAGCTACATGTTGTTGTTGTTGTTGTTGTTGTTGTTGTTTTTGTTTTTTCTTTTTTAGTTTTTGGTGATGCATGGATTTAATTGTGGTATTCTAAATACTTATGCCAATGAAAAAAAAGGGAGGTATGAAGGGTAGGAGGTTGGAGTTGAGGGTAGAAGATTTATGTTTATGCACGACATTTTGTCCCATACATTTATAATATCATTATTTTTTTTAATTATAGCATATTTATTGTAAGTATTTTTTTAAAAAAAATAACCAAATATATAAAAATATGGTGGTTTAAAAGATCTTACATCTTTGGAAATTTTAGAAATAATATATTATTTTACTAAAAAAAAATATTTAATTAGAAAATAGTAAGCATTGCTATTCATGACATTGTCACATGATTATCTTTGTTTTGCATGGATATAAATTACTATATATTTAAACAAATATAGATTGGTGATTAAGAAGAGAGATTGAAATGATGTAATGGAGACAATTACATACTATTAACCAATGCAATGCATGCTTCTTCCTTCTAATATTGTTCATTTATTTTTTATAATTTATGAAAGATTTTTTTCATAATTTTTTTTGAAAATATGCAATAATTATCTTTTATTGATTAAATGTGATATTTATATAAATTACATAATTTTTTATTTTCTAAAAAATAAGATATATTTAATATAATATGATGAGTTTTTAGTAGGACAAAAATAAAAGTTGATGTTTTTGTTTTTATGCTATAGTCTATAAAATACACCACATAGAGTAGTTGGATTCAAAACCATGTTATTATTTTTTTTCTAGTTCCAAAGACTCTTTTAGATAGTATATCTTGCTATGGTAAAATTCAATAGTTGAATTGGACTAAAAAAGATTATAAGTATAGGAAAAAAAATTATAATTAATTCAAACTATAAAATCATATTAGAGTTGATTGAAATAAAAATTCTATTAACAACGAACCAAGATATAGAGCTTTTAATTTCCAAAACAAACAACAAGGACCATTTTACATACAATACAATAAGCAAGGTACTAAACTTAAGATGCATAGTTTTTTGGATAGACAATTGTATAAGAATTCTTTATGTAGATAGTATCATATATTATAATATTCATATCTACTAAAAAAAGAAGATATAAAATTATATTTTATTTTTAAATTTAAAAATTCTAATTTATTTTATAAAAAAAATAATAAATTAATTCAAATTTTTGTAGTTTATTTAACAATGTATCAAGCACATGAATCTCAAAGAAAACAAATCCTCAATATACTCTTGTTTCATGAAAAGGAACTAGAAAGTCACTCAAAGATGATATAATATTGAACTAAAATGGATATTGCCAAAAATAAGAAGACTAAAATGTCTTGAAATAAGACTAAGGACTAAAAAGGCATTTACAAGAATGAAGAAGGCTTCACTCTTGCCTCCATATATACTCTTAACTAGAAGCTTTGTGGTGATGTCCTATAAGACCTCTAAAATATGTTGACTTTATAAGACATGTATCTTAATTTATAAGGCAAGTTTTTTATATATATACATTATATAATTAGCTTATTTTACAAGCTATCAATAAATGGTGAATTTATTGACTAATTTTCTAACCTACCAATTAATTATAAATATATGTAAAATCAAAGAAATATCTATGAAGCTTATAAAAAGCTTCTTTAGAAGATATTATAAAATTTAATCTATTTTTATTTACTTTTATCTATTTCTACTTAATTATATAGGTAATTACTAAAGTACCTATGTATATTTGTGATATTACTCCCCCTTTTAAGAAAGAATTCTATAAGGAGTAGTCTTCATATGTTGAAAAAATTTAAGATGCAGTAAATTATATTTGCTATATATTGTGATCTTTGTTTTCTTTGAAGACGGTTGATAGGTCTTCTCAGCCATTGATAGTATCTTATATTAGGACGAAAAGACCATCCTATTATTTAATTATTGTTGAGGCCTTCATAACTTTTTTTAAATAAAATATTTAGAATACCATTAGGAGTTGTTCCTACTTCTAATAAAATCACCAAATATCAAGAGTCTTTTTCAAGGTCGTAATATCAAATACCTTGTATCTTCCCATCTATTTGATGAAAGACAAGTCGTTCTTGATGATCTTCATTTCAATTTTGACATATTTAAAGTTGTGGCAATCACAATATTTCATCTGATAAGTCTGTAAATGAAAGCTCTTAAGTTGAATCTGGTGGTTGTTGGTTCTCCATCTCCTTAGCATGACAAATACACAAAAGCTACAAAGAAAGATAAAAAGGTAGAATATTATCTTCTTATGATCTTGTTTCTTTCAAATTCTTGATTATATTCCACTTTTGTAGAAGAATATGGCATTTGTCTTCTTTCTAAGATATTTATTGTCTTATATGACTTAAGAAGAGACATGTGAAATATGGGATAGATCTTCATAGACTCCAATAGATATAATCAATAAGCAAGATGATTGACTTATTCTCTAATAGAAAAAGATTCAAGCCTAAAATAGTCCAACTTGTCATAAAGATACATAGTCTTGATATTGCATCAAAGTAACTATACCTTCTCACCTACATTGAATTATAGTTGTTTCTTGTCATAGGCATTTGCATTAGTTTTTTTTTGTTCTTGAGCTTCTTTTAATTGTGCCTTCATTGTTATATGTAGCTCTAACAAACAATTTTTTAAATCTTCTACCGCAAAATTATCAACTTCTAAAAAGTCAAAAATATCAAGTCATAGATAATAACCATAATTAGAAAAAAAAATTAAAAAATAAATGGAAGAATATATCAAATTATTTTATGCAAAATTTATCAATAGTAAAAGAATTGTCCAATCATCTTGGTAATAGTTGATGATATACCTCAAATATTGCTCCAAAACTTAATTTACCTATTTTTTTTGTCCATTAATTTGAGAATGAAAAACCAAAGAAAGCTTTATATCTACCTTTAAAATCTTCAAAAGGTTTCTCTAAAATCTTAATATAAATTGAGTCCTTCTATCTAATATAATATCTTTAGGCAATCCATTGTTGTTGCAAGAGTCTGCTTTGGGTAGACATAAGGTCTCTCTTTTCATTCAAGTTAGGTCCAATATGCACAAAACCTTCTTAAATTCTCTTTTGAGTATTTACAAAACTATATTTGTAATAAACCAACAAATTTGAAGATTAAAAATTCATAATCCAAGATCTAGCTATTCAAATAAGCTTAAAATTTAGAGATACAAAATTTAAACTTTTAATCATTATCACACAAATTCTTGGCCATAAATTTTTTATTGATTGTTTGATATCACCAAAATCTTAGTAGGTACTTTTGTAAATTAAAACCAAACTAGAAACTTGAAAATTCATATCCCAAGATTTAGCCATTTAAATAAGCTCAAAATTTGGAAATACAAAACTTACATCTTTAATCATCATTATTCAAATTTTCAGCTACAAATTTATTACCAATCGCTTGATATCACCAAAATCATAGCAAGTAACTTTGAAAGTCAAAAACCTAGATACCTAAGAACAAATTTTACCATTTCTCTCAAGTTAGAGATTCAATTGATATGAGATTTTAGACATAGGTTTTTTATATTATAAGTAATATGTATATAGAAAATAAGCTTAAAATTTGTCTTCAAGCTCAAGTTCTAGCTTAAAACCAAAACACTCTATTTCTCTAATTTCTTCAAAATCCTAGTTTTAGTTTGCTAGTTTTAACTAGTCATATCTCATTCATTTTAGACTTAATTCTATTAATTCTTAGAAGTAAAATATTTATCTTGAAGTCTAGTTTTTAATTCAATTCCTTGATTTCTTGTTAGTATCTTAAAACTCCTAATATGTATGGAAAGATGTTAATAGATATCAAATTAGTAGCTTAAGTTTAAACAAGCACAATTTGCTCATCCAAGCTCTAATTCATGTATTTTTTCTATCTAAATTCATGCAAAGAAGCTCTTCTCTTTGAATACTTCTTCTCTACTTATTAAAAAAAAACTCCTTCTTACTTCCAAGCTCGCCAAAGAAATCATAGCCAAGGTCTTCAAATTCTAAGTCAAAAACTAATAGTTTCAAGTTAAACAAACATCAAATCTAATCCTTCAAGTTAGCACTATTAATAGCAGCCAACTAATGCTATCTAAATTCCTATTTATCCTTAATAAAAACTGAAATACAACCTCAAAGTCAAAGCTCTTATATCTATAAATATAACTCTGAATCTATTAAAATCAAAGATAAGAAAGAAAGTAAAAGGAATAAAAGAAGTTTTCAAGACTAAATCAAAGATGAAGTTAAGATTAAAGATAAAATAAAATTTAGCCAAAATTATAAAAAAAAAAAAAAAAAAAAAAAATTGTAAAATTTCTCAAAAACTATAGAAAAACTAGATTGGTAAGAAGAAAAAAGAACTTAATAAAAGTTCAAAAAAAATTAAGTCAAGCAAGGTTTCTATACATGAATGTATTTACATCATGACTCTATGATAGTAATAGATATTGTTAAGAAAAAGCTTAGTCATTTCTTCCGCTATGATAGATTTTTTATATAATATAAAATATATCATCTTAGTAGAATGATCTACTACCACAAATGTAGAATCATATGAATTGGAGACTTGAAGATCCGTGATAAAATCCATAGAAACAAAAGACCATGGTTGTTTTAGAATAGGTAAAGGCTGAAGAAGTCCATAAGATTAATGGCAAGGAATTTTGGATCTTGAACCAATATCATATGATTTTACAAAGTCTTTGATTGCCTTCCATATTTGAAGCCACAAAAATTTAATTCTAAAGTCTTATTGTATCCAAAATGTTTGGTTGCAAGAAAGTCATGATGAGTTTGAAGAATACGTAATTGTGCCTCACCTTTTAAAATGCATAATTATTCCTCAAAATAGAGTAGGTTATTATTAAATTCAAACTTAGAAGTATCATGAGACTTAGAAGAATTATTCTTAATATCATGGAAAAGAAGATCAGATGACATACTTAATTAAATTTCCTCGACAAAAGTTGAATTAATAATCAATGTTGATTTTATTGCTTAAAGGTGAAAATACTCTGGCTTAAAGAGAATCGTTCTTTGTTGATCTAAAGTTGCATCTCCTTCTTTTGTGAAACATAAGAATATTTAAAAAAGATGTGTAATAAACCTTGTTGTTTTCTTAATCAATAAGTAGTTTTGAAATCAAATCTTGATAAAGTCATGCTTTAACAAGCTTAGTAATGATTCAAAACATGTGTTAATATAAAATAGTCTAGGTTCTTATGATTTATATATATGGTAACTAAACTCAAGGTACCTTCCAAACAAAGACATTATTTTTGAAATGAATCCATGATTGCAAAGAATTCTTTGTCATAGATCTCATAATTAATCTTGGCTACTAAAATTTTTCTTGAATAAAAATTTATTAAATGGTATTTGTGATTTGCTTCCATTTATGATAATATTGTACTCAAAGCAAAGTGTGATGCATCTATTTCCATAAAAAATGCCTTGGAGAAGTCAACACAATATAGGATTGGTGCAAAAGCAAACTCCTTATTTAAAACATCAAAAAATTCTTCAATTTTTTTACTCTACTCAAGTTTTTTTTTACAAATCAAATCTATCAATGAAGCTACAATTGGAGAAAAATTCTTGATGAAGATCTGATAGTAATTGGCAAAGCCTAAAAAAGCATTGCACATCTCTTATTGTTCTTGGAATCTTCCAATTTATGATAGTATATATTTTTTTCAGATCCATCATTAGCTTTTTGTTAGAAATGATGTATCTTAGGAAGTCAACTTAAGTAGTGTGGAATACACACTTTTCTAACTTGGCATATAATCTTATATCTCTAAATTTTTGTAATACATGATGAATATAAATTTCATGATTTTGTATGTATTTAGATTAAGATATCATCTAAATAATAGACAATAAAATCATCAAGAAACTCATAAAAGACATCATTTATTAAATAGTGAAAAATGGTTGGTGCATTCGTGAATCCAAAAGACATGACATTATATTCAAAATATCTAAAGTTGATTCAAAATATATTTTTTCATTCATCTCCTTCTTTAATATATACTAGATTATATACTCCTCATAGATTTATTTTTGTATAGATCTTTGCTTGATTTAGTTGATCAAAAAGTTTTAAAATAAAAAATAGAGGATACATATTCTTGATGGTGATCTTATTAAATCTTTGATAGTCCACATACATCTGCAAAGATCTATCTTTTTTCTTTACAAATAAGTTAGAAGCCTCAGCTAGAGATTTAAAATGGCGTATGAAATTCTTAACCAAGTTCTCATCAATTTACTCCTTGAGTATAACCAACTCATTTTATGATAGGTAGTAAATTGATTCAAATGATGGTTGAACTCCTTTTTAAAGATCAATGGAATAATCATAAAGACAATGCTCTAGAAGAATATTTGTGTTCTTCTTTTCAAAAATATCTTAGAAATCTTGATACTAGCTGAAAATACCACTTGACGTCTTTTCACTATCAGAAATGGACGTGGCATATAAAGCAAAAGTTAATCCTTATTTTGTGACATATATAAAAGTTCTTGTACCTATCAATAAGGATTTAGATGTATTAGACTTATGTGTTTCTACTTGACTAATAGGATTTGTGATTAAACTATCAAAAAAATTAAGATTACAAGAAATTCAATTTATTTGAAGATTATATTTTTTTAACTAAGATAAACTTAAAATAATTAGATTGAACAAAGGTTTTATTGCATTAAATACTAATATACTATTATGATCTTTAATTGCTATATCTAAATGAATAGTCTCATGCATAACATGTCTAAAAGATAGCAAATGACCATCTATGACTTCTACATGTACAAGTTTAGTTTTTTTAGCTAACAATATTTATTATTTTTTGACAAAATCTTCGTCTATATAACAAGCTAAGGCTCTTGAATATAATAAAGCTAAGACTTTATGGTTTTTTGGTCCTAAATAAACTTCTATTATAAAACAAGATGAATGATTTCAAAAGAAAATAAGACCTTTACTAGGAATTATACAAGATTCTACTCATATGATCTCTATTATAGCTAGAAAAACTTATTTTCCAATATATCATCATCTTTGGCAGCCATGTTTCTTATTTTGTGGTTGTATTATATTTTTGGATAATATTGAGTAACATTGTCGTGTTGTAGTTTGGCTACTATGTGAAAACAATGTGATTATGTATTTAATGTATAATTTACTTAGCAACATAGTAAGAGCCATAATACTGATTTTAGTTAATTATAGAGTGTAGTTAAATTACTACTTTAAAAGGACGTTGTTTAAAAGGATTACTATTAGAATTTTTATAATTTTATTTTCTTTTCATAGTTGCTTTTGAGATTGATTTTGTTGGTAGTAACTTTAAATATTTAGAGTCGCTTTTATTAGACATTAGTGACCCTTGAAGTCTTATTTTGGTTCTTTAATTTGTTGTTTAGGGCATATATTGAGTAAAGCTTACAAAGAAAAGATTTGGAGAGGGATTTTGATAGCAAAAAGAGAGTTTAGGGCATCCATATAGATGAATGGAGATGGATGATGAAAATTTCCATTCCTATTGGTCAAAAATCATGACCAATGGACTTTGAAGAGGCTTCCCGAGGCCATATCAGAGATTAGGGTTAATATTTCGGAAGCATTTGAACTTTAAAGGCTAGGGTCAGCAAGTTTAGGTTTTTGGCTATGGTTTTAGTACAAATTTTGAATCATTTGGAGTTTATATAAAAGAGATATAGGTGCTCAAAGTTAGGGTATTGATTTTTTACCTATTGTCACTCTTTTGGATATAACGCACGCCTACAGAAAGCAACAGAGGATCAATGATTGAAGTTGGAGAGAACTCTCTCTTCGCTATACTTTTGGTATATTGTTTGATAGATTTTAAGTTTGGATGAAAGAGATATTAGAGGTTGAAGTCAGCCCTTACAAATCTAAGAATAGTAAGTGACCCAAATTACTAATAGTTGTGTTTTGAGCTATATCTTGTGCAATTTGACAAGATTTTGGCTAAGAATTTTTAAGAATGTTTATTTTTATGTTACTAAACTTTATATAGAAGTTTTATGATATTTGGATTTTGAGTTTGTGAGATATGAAGAAAATATTACTTAGATACTTATAAATTAGGGTTTTAGAACATCTACTAGGATTTTTAAGATGTCAAACGATCGGTAGTGAATTTATAGTTGAATTTTTGTAAAATAAAGTTTAAGGATAAATTCTATAATATCCATAAATTTAACAAAATTTGAATGGTTGGATCGAAAGATATGAATTTCTAAAGTTCAAAAAGAAGAAATCTTTTATGAGAATATTATATTTTGAAGGGATTTTATTATAACTTGAGTATTTTATACAAAATAAAGGAGTATTTTGGGAGCCAAGACTTTATATATATGTTGAAGATGGATATATAGAGCTATGGTTTAATTTTTGTATAAAGATGAGCTTTTGAAAGGAGATTGTGGCTTTCTTTTGAAGTTATTTAAAACCTAATCTACCAGCAAATGGTTAGTGTAGAATAGGTAAATAAAATTTGTGGTAAGTTATTGATTGGTTATTGATAACCTTGAGAATTAGACTGATGGTTAGGCAGTTTAGTTGGTAACAGTAGGTTGTTAGTGGAATAAATGGTTAAGAATTCAAAGGATCATAACCTTTGGAATTTGCTGGCCGACGGTCCATCTTTTAATAGAATAAAGAGGTTGAGAAAAAAGAAATTGGGGCCAGACTGTGATAGTCGTAAGCTGAAGCAAGCTTGGTGCTACCTCTTTTTGTTTCTTTGTTGTTGATGAGTAATGGATAGTTTCTAAATACTGAGAAGGTAGTCTGGAGTGCCAGACTATGAGAGTCGTAAGCCAAGATATTGAATTCTATGTGATGAATTGAAAAACTGAATACAATAGATAAGCTGGAGATCAGTAATTGAATATATATAAACCACAAAGAGAGTAAGTGGGGGATGAACGGATAAGAATATAGAAGTATTGTTGAATTGATAGTCGTAGAATAGATTATGGATTGAATTAAGACGGAAGTAGTAAGCTTTGGTGTTTTGTAGTTTAATAATTGATTTCAGATAGCCAGAGTAGAGTCAATTGTGACACTAATAGACCCAATTCATATAACTAGTCTTTCTTCGTGTTTGAACCTACCTCTATTAGTTCAATTGTTTAAGTATATTAAAGCTTGAACACAATGAGAAGAACATTTTGGCGCTGATGTTAGAGAAATGATAACAATATGAAATGTTAGAAATTGATTGTATGGGAGATGGAATTATATGTTGAATGAGAATGTGAGAAGAACTAGTTTTAGGGTTACAAATATGTGAATTGTAATTCAAGGCAGTATTGATTTTGTAAAGAAGAATGAAAGATTATGAGTGGTAATCATAAAAGGAAGGATTATCAAAAAATTAATCGACAAGCAAAAGAAAGACAGGAGCGATTATACATAAGAAATCTCCTATGGGAATGACAAAAAGGAATTGTAGATCCAAGTAAAACCAAAAGAAGAAAAATTCAAATTCAAATAGCAAAGAGACCAGTGATAACACCAATAGCCGCGTGAGTGCCAGAAGTACCAATTGTAGTACAAATGGGAGCAGTAGGAGACCAAACTACAATTATGGCACCATTACCTACTTTTAGTGGTTGGCCGGGCTGTGATCTCAATCACCATATATCTCAATTCTTGACAGCCTATGTGGCTAATAATGGTAGAACTGAAGACATTTGGTTGAGATGGTTGCTAACAACTTTAAAAGATATAACTTTTGAATGATATAATCGGCAACCAATGGGTAGATTTCTCAATTGGGAGGCCTTAAAGAATGCCTTCTTAATCCATTTCAGACCAATTGGATTTAAAAATCAGCTTAGAGAAAGTTTTATGAATAGCAAGATGTTTGCGGGGGAATCAATGGAGTCCTATTATGGTCGAATTGTGGATATACTTCGTAAATGGATAAATAATCAAATGCCAAATGCATTTATATTGTTGATATTAATCAATGGTTTGCATCCACCAGAATTAAAAATATTTGTAGAAGAGGCTCAACCAGCTATGGTAGAGGCATCGTTGGCACGAGCAAAGGTGTGGAAAGAATGTCATTATGATCAATTGTTAACAGTGGGGGCCACAATGATTTCAAATTCAGGAAGCCAACAAATACAACCAAGAAATGTGTCGATGGATAATTATCCACAAATGGCTGACTCCAACATGAAGAATATTATATTGCAAAAATCAATTAATGCTACACCACTCCAAGCAATAGCCCCAATAATAATGACACCTTATTTTACATCGCCAATCTATCAAATACAACCAGAGTTGCTCACAAATACCACTGTTAAAGATCCAAATAAAGCCTTATTATTAAATCTAACGAAGAAGATGGAAGAATTGGCCATGAATTTGGCTAAAGACAAAGAGAAACCACATAAGCCTTGTAATACGAGACCTAATGTATGGTATAATAATTGTAAGGGACAATGTCATTTTGATACGGAATGTCCATCATCCAAACAAATGGATGTTTAATGTACATTTTGTGGAAGAAAGCACCCCACCCAAAACTGCTGGCATTTACAAAGGCAACAACAGTTCAATAATCAGACGTTAATACAACCAACTCAATGGGAAGTTAATCAAGTATGGACTAGAAATATGGGTGGTTGGAATAATAATTGCTCAAATCAACCTAATCATGGCTTTGAAAATTTTTAAAATACTAATTATAATCCAATTTATGGAACAAAGATGTAGAACGATGGAAATAATCAAGGGAATAATCTCCAAACTATATCAATTCAGTAGTCCAATTCTCGACCAGTAGCAGCTGGTCAGTCAAGATTATTTACAATGGCTACTTGGAATCGACCTAATAGATATATTCTAGTGGAGACTCTAAGTGTACTTGACGATATGGGTCAAAAACCACTACGTTGCTACTGGTGCTGGTAAATTGGTCATTATGCCAGTAAATGCCCTAATCCAAGGTTTATATATGAATATGCTCCAGTATGTGGAAATTGCAATCAATCAGGTCATTTTTATTATCAATGAAATGTTCCATTTCACCCTAATAATCATGATCAGAAGATACAATCAACTGTATAAATTGTAGAGAAAAAAAATAATGAAACATAGGAATCACCAGTTCATCGGGTAGAAGTAGTCGAAGCTGTCCATACAAGAAGTCAGGAAAAAGGGAAAGGACCAATTCAACATTTGGGTGATGCTGAAGTGAAGGACCAATTGGACCCAATTATAAGGCCATCCAATCCAAGTCTTAACATGGGCCCCTTACTCAATATAAGACTTGAATCGGTTGTGCACCTCAATGAGATACCAATTACGGAGGCTTCAATTCTATGTCAAGGTGTTCCATTTTCTATACAGTTTCGAGAAACGTCCTTTCCGTTGAAAGATCCTCTCAGAGGCATGAATTCTAAAGAATCAATATCATTCCAATTTGGAGAACAATCTTACATATTGAAAGAACCGATTTTACAGGCTCCGTCAAATTCAGTTCCAGTAGCTTCACCAATTTTCAATATAGAGAAAACCAATTTACCTACATCGGTGTCTAGGACTGGGAAGAAAAAATGGACATTGGAAATTACTACTAATACAGAACCATATGATATTCTAAAAGATTTGGGCACGATCTCTATGAAGCAACTATTGGTGGTAGCACCTGAGTGCTAAACTATCTTGAATTCCTCATTAATTCATCGTAGATCTCGAAATAAAAAAATCCAA